>NW_008246057.1:4851865-4853430 GCF_000691975.1 Corvus brachyrhynchos | reverse complement strand
GGAGCAAAAGTCCTCATCTGGTTCATCTCTAGGGACTGAGGTTTTCTCCTTTCCCGTTTGGAGCAAAAGTCCTCATCTGGTTCATCTCTCCCTGTCCAAACTTCTCATGAAATTACAGCTGCGTCAGCATCTGCCTATCTCGGCGCAGGTGCTTTTGCTTACGAGTTGAACACTCCACCCCCCATATCTTCATGAAAATTACAACCGGTACTCTGATATATCATAGCTTCACAACAGAATTTCAGCTTTAAGCATCTCCTCTTTCTCCTCCCTCAGGTTTTCAGCTCTTCACAGCAATAAAAGGGTTAATCTCACCTTGGCCTTGCGGCTGGAATGTCGCTTATCGAAGTGGAGGGGGGGGAACTGACTGGCCCCCACACGGGGCCCGCAGCCACCTGTGCCAGCGCCGGAAACGAGACAGAGAGCTGGGGGGAGTTTGCCTATTCTTAAGTGTGGATCACAGAGGCAGTCACAATTTTAAGTGACTTAAAGAATTGTCCATATTCAAACTGGCCAGCTGATAGGTTCTGTCAAGTCATAGAGGAAGCTGTAAGAGGAACATCACTTCAGAGACTCAGCGTGCTAACCTACTGACACCACCACAGGGTAACATATGAATCCAATGGTATTTGCATTTCATGTATCAGCTTTTTGGTTTATTAACCAAGCCTGTAAAAGCATTCTAAATTACCATACTTTTTGCATGCTCTATTACAAAAAAAAAAAAAGTACTTTCTTGTCTCAAAATGTCACAGATACACCAGCAGCCTGTCAGGCTGCTAAGATAATCCAAACCAAATGACAGCAAATAGCAACCTGGCACATGGCTGATGAGCCCTCAGACTCAAAATAGATTTAAATTAACACAAAGATAGCAGGAGAAAGTTTAGTAACAAAGTGAAGAAAGTAAGGGAGAAGAAATAAGATTACATCAGTCATCATTTCAGTTAGACGAAACAAGTTAAAAGCCAGCTAGAGGATGGCATTTACATCTGCCTCTAAGGCTGGGATGAGGGCCAGAATTACACTACTTGATCTGACTTATTTATGCCATGCTGACACTTCAGCTGGCAATGATAAAGGTCCAAAGGTCAAAGTACTGAGACAAAGAGCCATGTACACACAGTGTATCTTTCCAAGCAGTCATGTCTGGGCTGGGGAAGCAAGGAGCAGGGAACCATAGTCCTTGCACCCACCCACGTGCCACCATAAAGCCACTTCAGCTGTGCCCATTTCAAAGCTTCCTCAGTCCACAAAGGAGACTTCTGAAGAGATCCTGCCTTTCTTCACCCAACCACTCCGAAGAAATGGTGGGTTGTTGCTATGACCGCCACTGACCACTGCCCAGGCTAGCTCCTGCGGTGTGCAACAGGAGTGGGGAGCAGCTGGAGGCTCTCGGCTTTAAAGCTGCTCCTCGGGAGTTCAGCTCTGCCCGGGGGAGCTGAAGCTCCAGGCACAGTGGCTGTCAGCAGTCCCGACTAGGGAGAGGATAAAAAGTAGCAAGGAGGCTTGGCCACACAGGATAATCCAAGTTTATTGGAGGGAACCCCCAAGCGACAAGCCCC
>NW_008246057.1:4845824-4851607 GCF_000691975.1 Corvus brachyrhynchos | reverse complement strand
AAACCAACTGGGAATAGGAGTGGGGAAGGTAGGGATGAACCACTGGGGTACAGAAAACTTATATAAAAATACAATAAAGGTATCGCATCACCACAGTGGGTTTTTCCCAATCAAAGCCAGAGAGAAGCCAGTGGTGCCTCATGTTAAAACTGAGAGGCCACGTCACCAGCTGAAGCCCAGAGACCACCCACAGACCTCCAAAAGACCTCATGAAAACTCCCTAAAGAATGTGGGGGATGGAGCATAAATGAAGGCAGAGTAGGACACCTTCGGCACTTCTGTCAGTTTCTTAACTGGGATTTCTTCCAGCTCTAACTTATTCCCCATTACTTAAATAATATCCACATATTTAAATCTTGGAATTTTAAAACCTAAACCATAGATTTCACTTTTCAAAAAGAATCCCAAAAGTTGAATTACAAGTCAGGTTCAAAATTTCAGTTTAGGAATATCTAGACTTTTGTTTATACTACACAAATGTTTTAACAGATACAGTCTCTCAAAGTCGCAGAAACTTGGAATTCTGAGACTTTCTGCATTAATGCTGGAAGTATACTCAAGACTGCAGAATATGATGGAACCACCAGCTAGCACTGAAGTCCCACTAACCTCTGATTTGCTTACCTAATTGGCATAGAAGTTTAAAAAAAAAAAAAAAGGAAAAGAAAAGAAAAAAAATGTACATCACATTATTCTTCAATATTTTAGGGATCTCCAGGGAAAAAGATGCCCAAAAGCAAATTACAAAACATCACGTTTGGTGAAGGAAAAAAAAGGAAAAGAAAGATGGTATCTTTTGCTTTCTTTGTTGTATACATCTGGAGCCTCCATCCAGCTGCAGGATCAAGGCAGACGAACTAAACTCAAGCAGGGACTTGGATGGCTGTAAAGGGAGTCTGCTCTAAACACCACCTAAGTCTTGGAAGATGAGTTGACAAGCAACAGGGAGCACCTGTCTTTAGGGTGAAAAGAAAAGCTGTAAAAACACAATGAAAGAATAGTTCATCTCCTACTGATACTCCTGCCAAATCATTCTATTTATTGGATAGTACAAAAGCTTCAGAAACTAAACAGCAGTTTTAACCAGGGACTGTTCTAGCTTTCAACTGCTGCACTCAACTTTGATGCCCCACAGCATAGCAAGGGCATCAGGCTTTTCAACAGATGTACAGCAACAGGAAAAATAAAAACCACTCCCTACTAAAACCCCTCCTTCAGAAAAGGCAGGCACACTATCCAGAGACTTGAAAGCAAGTTTTTCTGAATTAGAAGACTGTTTTCTAGTAAGTGTGAAGGTTTCTGAGTCCCCAGGAATCAGTGACATTAGGATCAGAAAGCTGGGTCTGATTTGTGTATAACCAACACTAATAACTTTGACCAAGAGCTCACGTAGGTACAGAAAAAAAACTCTTTGGATCTGGTATGTAGTTAACGAGGCTACAGAAGAGGTCAGACCACTTCATGCTGGCATTCTTACACAAGGGCACACACTGCACTATAATCACATTGCTAGTTATCCAAAACAACTCTTACTTTAAAAGTTGAATCTTCTAGTTAGTCCTTATTTAAAAAGAAAAAGAAGCTATTCCAATTGTCAACTTGTAAGAAAGAAAACCTGCATGCTTTTAGCTAATCTACCTCAAGAGCTGCTGTCTGGTTCTTCCTCCGTGGTTCAGAAACATCAGCAGTGCATCTGTTTCCTAAACACAGTTTCCCATCTCCCATTTCAGATTATGAGCAATCTGTGGTCATTCAGTCATCGTCAAGGTCAAACCCCTTCCTAGTATTCCCAGTAAGTGTATGTGTCTTTAACCGACTTCTCTCCTGACTTTTACAACAATGCAGTATTAACTCATAGCAACTAAACCACTGATTAAAAAGGTTCTAGAAGACATCACTCTGTGTAACTACCAATACTTGGTTCCGCTGGAGCTTTTGAAATGAGAAGTAAAAAAAGCAAGGAAACAGACATTGGTTTTTGTGTCAGTCTATGCAGTGTTTTCAAAACTCATCTAACACAACTGTTCAACAGTTAAATACACGCACAAAATTTTTTGTTCAATGAATGAGGTCTGCTGTATTTTTATATTAGCTCTCAGATGTTATTCTGAACTTTTAGTCAGCTGAGAAGAAAGCCTCCTTCAGGGTAAAACAAACAGCTGTAGTTTCCTTCAGACAATAAGGAATACAAACTGCATGGAAGGATTTTCCGTGATTTAACAAAGACAATAAACTGTCACCAACAACAGACTAATGAGTCACAGACAACAGCTTAATACTTAAAGCTTATTGCTAAAGAAAAAAATAGTTATGCAATTTCAAAGTATTAACAACAAAACACAAAATGAGCTTTGAATAGAACCCATAGTGTCTCAAACCAGGTTAGCTGTATGAAACTCAAAGCAGACACTGGACAAAGCTAGGCTTGCACTGCACCAGGAAAACCAGACTGAAAATGTCGGTCATTGTTTCATACTCAAAAAGCAGATACTGTCCCTGCTCTCTTTTAACAGAGGACTGCAAGGGCCAGAGAGCTTCATTCACCAGGCAAATTCAAAATGCTAAACAAAGTAAGATCCACATTCCTCCTGTAAAACATTCCAAGAAATGGTATTTGTGCTTCATTTATTTTCAATGTGTTGTCATAGAGGGATAAGTGATCCAGCATTAGAGGAAATCTTTGTTGGCAGAGCCCTCAAACTGGGGAAAGATTGCTACTGGAAGAAATACGAAAGAAGCAGAAGTAGCTTTACAAAAAGTGTATTTGCTGTAAAAACATTCCCTAATATAGTTTTCTGGAGAAGTCAGAACTTATCCCACTTTGGCTGAAAAAGAGCTGTTGAATGCATGTACAGTCATCAGTCCCATAAGCAACTCCGCCAGGGAGAGAAGGCAAAGTTTTGCAAGATAGGCCAAGACCCTTCTTAAGTATCAAAAGCTTTTGTATTCAGAACATTTCTTCCAAATAAAAAAGGGCTTGCTCCAGATAATCTGGAAGAGATCAGAATTCTCATTTCTGCAGTATTTTGAAAACTCTTGACATTAGTTTTAATTACTGCAGGTTTCCTGGAAGCTCTTACATCTGAAGAAAATCTTGCAAGCACAGCACCTTGTAGCAGCTGGCAGTTCTCTTAAAGGACCAAGGTGTTCAATCACACTCTCCATGGCTTGTTGGGAAGGGCATTCCTACTGCACAACCACGAGTGATCCCACAGAGCTGCTGAGCCCATACAGGGTTTTACACAAAACCAAGGTGCACTACAATTTTGTACAAAAAGTGATCTCGGACACTTGGAGGTATCTTTTGGGTTACTTTGTAGGTTAGCTTTTAAAAGGAGTGTGAGATCTTGGATAAAAGCAATGCAGAAGTTCGAAGAATTATAAACTTAACCTAACCGTAGTAACACCTGCAACTGGTTTAATGCTTTGAAAAGTCAGATTACATAAAGAATATATTCAGACAGATTGTCCTTTTTCCTACTCCTTCCAATGAAATGATCCTTGCAGGGTGATGCAAGACTTAGTAGTCTACAGAGCTGGTTTTCACTACTATCTGATGATCACATCAGTCCAAAGACACCCTAGTGTAAGTCCCATGAGGATGCTTTGGATGTTTTGCTGCTCCCAAGTTTCACACTTCACAGTTGTCTTTGCCCCACACAAACAGGATGGCAGCTGCTGGGAACCCAACATCACAGCTAGAGACAGCAAGGTACACGCAGGCAACTCCTTCGACATCACTCCCCCTCTCACAAGGCAAAAGGTGAGCAAGAGAAAAGATGAAAAAAGCCCCTAACACAAAAATGAGTTCAGAGATAGGACAGTGCATTACAGATGATCTTGCAGCTTGATTTGAATCAGGTAAAAGTCGTGGTCCTCAGGGGTCAGGCAACTGCAAGGAATATCACATCCAAGGTACACAGCATTTCATCTTTGGGTGCTTAAAACGCTATTTTTTCTCCTGTTCCAACACAGTATCTTGTTGCAATAGTTGTGCATTTTCCAAAATGCTCAGGAGCCCAGGCTACTGTTTCCTTCACTCCCAATATGGGGTTATAGATATTTTCAGACTGCTCTCTGATGCTAAGATCTCTAAGGTTCAAACTGGACATCCTGTTCTCTCCAGACAACCCAGAAAGCATAAACTCACCAATTTTCTGGGTTAGCCCTGGAACAAAATCTGATACTGGTAGTGGTCCCACTACTACAGAAGTGTCTAGGGAAGCAGCTTTACCCAAAGCACACAACCCTACAGTTCCCTGGATTCTGATCTGGAGTAAATTACAGGGCTTAGGCACCATCGGTCCTAACATAACTAGGTGGGTCCCTGAAGCTGTACAGCTACAGACATCACCTGGCTCTAAAAAACAACATGGAAAAAACCCATATCCTCATCATACTTGTAATGCAGCAGCATGGTGAAGTCCAAAAAACCTCTACATTTTAAGAGATCCTTCTCCAGACACCCCATGTTTCCCCACCCCTATGGCTGTGACACTGCTGAAAAACTGCTGACAATTAGAAATCCACACGCTTCTCTGAAGCCCTGCCACATCTCTCCAGGAATTACAATACACTTCTGTACCTTGAGAAGTGCAGCAAGGTATTTTAAACCACAGTTATTGCGCACACCTGGGAATGCAGAGAAGAGATGCAGAGGGAAGGAAAGAAAAACATGCAAACCATTTTCCAAACATAGAAGGAATGTGGAGCCTCAGATAGCAAAATACATAATGAGAGGCTGGAGGACTTTTTTCTGAAGGTACCTCTAAAGCTGAAATTCTCTTAAGAAGTCCTCTTTTTCATACACGTTTCTAACTTGAAGAAGTCACTTTTCAAAATTTAAGCTAATGATAAATTTTAGTTTATGAATTAAACCCTGCCTTGAGAGCATCTAAAGATGCTTGTGTATCCTTCACTGAAAAACCTGGTACTAATTTTCAGTCTCTGAAAATTGGTTCGTTTCCAAACCAGTGAATTTGGTGTGTTCTGTATGTAAGTAACCCTGATACCTGAAATGAATATTGAAGGAACAAGTGGCTTTTACAACATGGTAAAATGCCAAGCATTAGTAATGCTAGATACTAATACAAACTGCTGATAGTCCTGTCAAGAGGTCTCATAAGACAGTTTTAGCAGCTAGAAACTAACTGCACTCAGTCACTAATTGCATACATCAGGCCAGCATGAAGTGTATGGTTTTGATCTTTCCAATTAAGGTAAGTACAGACCTCTCATGTTGTGCAGTTACTTTTTGGAGGATACTAAGAAAAATTGAAAGGTGCCTATTAACCATTGTATTTGGACATAGTGAAAGCAAGCAACTGCCAACCGCTTTTACCACGTGATTTTGCTATACTCTTTAAGAACCTTCAAAAAAATCCTACCTTAACCAACTATACATACCTACATCAACAGGAGGGGACATTTAATGGTAAAGAAATTAGTGTCCCCCCTCAAGGAATTTGATGCAAAACCCAAGGATAAAGTGATACTTTTTGCTTTATGCCTTTTTCTTGCTCTCCTCTCTCCCTCCTGTCCATGACCAGTGTTAGCAGCATTACGCTAACATCTTTATTCTGCACCTAGAAGTGTTCACCTAAAAATAGAAACCCTGTTGACCTAAAAATAAAACCCCTGTTTACAAATTCTGTATTTAACATCAACTACAGAATTACCCATATACGCACAAAGCATCCAAACTTCCCTGTTTAGTCTACAGACAGCTGCTCACCTCCAGGCTCTTCTCCAGGGAAATGCAGGAATGAAGAAGGGGCCACACG
>NW_008246057.1:4843334-4845769 GCF_000691975.1 Corvus brachyrhynchos | reverse complement strand
CAGGAATGTGCCCTCACAAATGTAAGCACACATTCACTATAAGCTGCAATGAGCTCTGCTTCAGACAGGAGTCTGTGTCAACACACCCCAAAAACACACGTCCCCATGTGACTCAGCATCCAATGGTTACGCTTATTAGGCATGTGTAGCCAGCAAACCTAGTCATAAATCCTTTAATCACAGGTCAAAAGAGTTGCCAAAGCCTGCACTGACGGGATCAGGAAAATGCTGAAGTGTTTTAAACAAGGGACATTAGCTCCTGTGGAAGAGCAAAACTACTTAGAAGTTGCATCAGTGATTTACAGCACCAAAGTGACCTCTTGGACGTGCGTGCTAAAAAAAGTATGCGCAATTTATTTTAGAAGTTTCTTATGTTTAAGGCATACTGGGAAATACGAGGCCCCATCTGGAGTATTATGCCCAGTTGTGAGGGCCCCAGTACAAGAGATATATGGACATACTGCAGATAGTCCAGCAGAGGGATTGGAGCATCTCTCCTGTGAGGGGAGGCTGGGAGAGCTGTGACTGTTCAGCCTGGAGAAGAGAAGGCTCAAGGGGAGGATTTTATACATGTACATAAACAACTGAAGGGAGGGTGCAGAGAGGACAGAGCCAGGCTCTGCTCAGCAGTGCCCAGTGACAGCAGCAGAGGTAACTGAAACACAGAAGTTCTCTCTGAACATCAGGAAACACTTTTTTTACTGTGGTGGTGACTGACAACTTGCACAGGCTGCCCAGAAAGGTTGTGAAGTCTCCATCCTCGGAGATACTCAAAAGCCATCTGGAGTCATCACTGACCAACCTGCTTTTAGGTGGCTCTGCTTGAACTAGGGGTTGGATCAGGTACCTCCAGAGGTCCGTTTTAACCTCAAACATTCCATGATTCTGTGAAATAAAAAGATGAGTTCTCTTCAGTTACTGATGAGATACCTAGAACAAGTTTTAAAAGAATACATCAAACTTCATGTAAAGTGTATCTACAGGTAAAGTGTTCTTCACATGTCAGCGACTGAATGACGAACCCAGACCGGCAGGGAATCTGAATCGTTCATTCAAAGGAGTGAGGTGGTTTTATGCACTTTTCCAAGGCACAGTATTTCCTTATATGGCGTGACCTGTCCTGTGTTGCCACATCAGCAACACACGTTGTAGGGGTCTGCCGTGTGACACCTCCTCTCCCCAGGGCCCAGTGGAGACAAGCCTCTCTGTGCTGCCATGTGCTCCTTTGTTCTGCCATGTGCCTTTGCAGGCAGGTTTTACAGCTCACAACCTAATTCTCTCTTATAATTCCCCATAGTTCCCCCTTTTCTGTTTTATACAAATAAGAATTATGACAGTTTTTGAACAGATAGAACTTTGAGAAACAATGTAAAATTGTCTACAACTTTTACCATCACTCAGTCTGCAACTGCTGGAAGGTCCTGTTTCACAGTGAAGACTTAGAAAGTCTTTTCTAGAGAAGACTTTTAAGTTTACTTTGAAAGAGGGTCCAGCTTTTGTAAGATCAAATTAGTAAGTCAAAATGACTTGATTACACTTTTAGAGCAGAAACACTTGGATCTGATGGTATAAATCCCTAGTCAGCCAGGGCTAGGGTTTGGCCAGAGCCTTAAGCTTTGACTGAGAAGGTTTCTCTAAAATACTTATAAAATTGCTTAAAAACTTTATTATTATCATTCTGAATGCAACTGAAAAATTAAGAACATGTAAACTTTTTACAGTCTTTCATGGGGGGCACACCCCATCTCTGCATTCCCCCTTTTCTGTTCTAACAATACGTAAGATGAACATCTTTCAACTTATCAAATTCAGGAAAATATGTAACATAACATGCAGTCTTCTTACTATGAACGGTAAAATAATACATCTAATACAACAACAAGTGTGCATCAAGTGAAAATAAGCAAGATAATATCATCAACTGCTTAAATACTTCATTGTTTCACAGAATATATAAATCTAGGTCTTGGAAAATTACAATTATAATAACATTAACTCTCTAAGTGGTTTCAAAAGGTAACGAGTCTAATTCTTGCATAAAAAAATAGCTTATAAATTATAATTATTATCCATCACAAAAAGCAATCTTTGAGATAGGGTCAACATTTTGAATAATGAAAACAGAAGAGTTCTGTGGACTAGATGCAGGAAGGGTACGCTTAGCCTGCAGCCATTCCCGCACATGCTGGTGCAAAATGCTGTATGCTGCAGCCTCCCCACCCCTGGGGAAGGGACTGTTGGTCCACTTAGTCCTTTTTCCTAGTACAGTACCAGCTCCCAAGAGTCCGCAGGGAATGGGAGCCTTGGCTGTAGTGGGTCAGGCGGCCACGCAGGCCCTGCTGGCTCACCTCTTCACCTCTCACATGCAGACAGCCGCTGGCAGCCTTCGCCATGAGCTAAATGGAGCCGCGGCCCTGCCCACTCTCACTTGCCCT
>NW_008246057.1:4838139-4843152 GCF_000691975.1 Corvus brachyrhynchos | reverse complement strand
CTCTCAGTGCTGCTGATCCTGCCCCGTCCATGGTGTGGGGGTGACCGCTAGGCGCAGCTGCCGTGTGGCTTTGCCATGTGCTCGCCACTGCTTTCCAGCTCTGCCATGTGCTTGCTGCTGCTTTCCGGTTCCACCATGTGCTTGCCGCTGCTTTCCGGCTCTGCCATGTGCTCGCTGGCATGTGCTCCCCAGTGCCGCGTGCTTGCCACCACAGCACAGCTCTGCCATGTGCTTGCTGGCATGGCTGCTCGCTGGCACCGTGCCCTGATAGTGCCGCATGCTCTCCCCTCGCTATGTCTGCCACCACCACTGCACTCTCACAGAAGGCAAACGGAGAGGGAACACGCTCCCCGCCAGCTCCAGCCACTCGCTGCGACCCGGCTCCACCTGATGCCGCATGGCGCGGGGCAGCGCGAGCTTTACGGTACCGTCTGGCTTCCCTCCAGGGTCAAATGGGTCGGGCGACGAGGGGCCATCTTCTGGTTCTCCTCCTACAGCCCTGACAGACTTACGGTCACTTGCTGGTGGCGCAGAAGGGCTCGGCACGGCTGCTGGGGTGGCACAAGCGGCTTTCTTTGTCCAGTCTCTCGGTGCCACATGCACTATGAACGCCTTGCACACTGTCCTCCACAGACACAAAAGCTCTGTCAGCACCGTGTCGCCGCACATAGTTCGGTTCCACAATGCGTCCTCTAAAGCATCCCATGTCTGAGGATTAAAAATACTATCTGAAGTTGAATCCCAGTTCTTCACCCAGAACAAGAGTCTGTTCAAATCTGTAGACTCAACTTTCCTGCCACGTTTCTTTAAAATCTGTTTTAACATCTCTAGGATGTAATGTTCCTGGGATGCTCCATCCCCTACGTCCCCCATGGCTCACCTACAACTTGTAGGGATTATCGCTGGCCAGCGTTCCTGCTTCTTGCAGCAGCACGTCAAGACCCATGGGGCTCACCAAGAGACTCACAGATAGGCATATAATAAATTCCTCACACGGGGCACCATTTGTCACCCACTGAATCTTGGACACAGACCAGCAGGGAATCTGAATCATTCATTCAAAGGAGTGAGTTGGTTTTATTCACTTTTCTAAGGCACAGCATTTCCTTATATGGCGTGACCTATCCCATGTTGCCACATCAGCAACATGCTTCCTAAATGTCTTTCTATGGGGTGGTCACTCGCTGTTCACTCATCTGTCAGCTCCTGGAAGGCTCCTCTCTGTAGGGGTCTGCCGCGTGACACCTCCTCCCCCCAGGGTCTGGTGGAGACAAGCCTCTCTGTGCTGCCATGCGCTCCTTTGTTCTGACATGTGCTTCTGCAGGCAGGTTTTACAGCTCACAACTCAATTCTCTCTTATCATTTCCCATATTTACAGACCATCACAAAAAACTTTCTGCGTTAACCTGGGATTTGTAAGAAGCTGCAACTAAATGGAATTTCAGTTTCTATTAAAATGCAAATTGGTTTTTAAACTTAGAGACAATTTTAAGTATTCTCAAGGCATGTTTAGAGAACACTACCAGTAAGGTTTTTTTCCTCACTAACACAGACAAATATTAAACATATATAGTGACCCAAGATGCAAATAGAAAGGATTTTTCAATGCAAGTGAGTAAGTTGTGAATCTTTACCTTCCATTATTTTCAGAAGCAAAAAACCCTGCATTTTCAATCACTTAAACACCTCAGAAGATCTGGTCTCGTAAGCCATGGAATTAAATTTACTGCTCCCAGAGCATGCACCAGGAGAAGGGATTGGGTGTTTAAGAGAGTAGAGGAAACACAGCAAGAGTGCTCCCACCCACAAATACAATATTTCTGATTTGCATCTGATAACTGCTCTTTCAGTTTAGTCAAGACAAGAAGATTTACTGTGCAAATGAAACCATACTATTAAGGTGAAGAAAAACATCCAGAACTTACTCTCTCTGAAGACTGCAGAGCCTGTTAATATTTATGAAGTCTGAAGTAGCTTCAAAGACTCCTTACTTCATTTTCTTATGTCATAACAAAAAGCAGCACTAAGTCATTAAATTTTAAGGGGAATTCACAACTAAACTGTAACTGTTTTAGTAAATTCTGACCTCTAGGAAAAGGCCTAATTTCTTTGGTTTGTGAACGTGTGTCCTATAGCAATGGCAATGAACACAAGGTACAATGAGGAAACTTGCATGTTCAGAAACTTCAAAGACCAAAACACATAAAAACCTCAAAGCACCCAAGATTATGACTGAAGCACTACATTTGCTGTCTGAATTTCTGTGCATGGATTATTTCATGGATTAACCTGCGAGGTTAAGGGCAGTGGGCAGAGAGAAAATCTGTTTTGAAAAACCCTGATTAAGCACTTACTGTCAAAAGCTTTCCCTCTGATCAAACTCTGTGTCATAAAAATAACACATTAGAGAAAGTGATCTCTCCTCCTAGCATGGATGCTGCCACGCAGATATTATTTAGCTGAGAAAAATCTACATAGGAAAGAAATAGAACCAGTGTTACAGGATAAAGCTAGAAAATTGTGTACTTTATTTGGGCCTGACACAGTCAGGTTTGGACAAGAGAGCCTCCAACTCAAGATGACAGAGTTTTCTGCACATAATACTGGAGTATTTTGGTTATAGCCAGGGTTTTGAGGACTTTGAAATTAGAGAGTATCGCTGCTAAGCCTGATAAATACTGGGGGTAATGAGAGGGAGGAAGGGACCATGACAAGCCATTGAATAGCTAAACAGCTTTAACCCAGAAAAGTCAGTGAGGTATATATTGCCCTTGACTCAACCCTTCCTGAACAGTATTTATTACCCAGACCTATAAAAACATCAGGAAATGTGATCTATTACTCCTTAAATAAAAAATTATTCACTGTAAAATTGTTAATGGGACCATATGTTACACAAAACACAGATTTGGTGGTGATTCAGTCAAAAAATAAAATACGAATTTTCAGCAGACAAAATAAAGAGAAATGGGATCTTTGTTATTCTTCCAACAGATCTGTCATCGCTTTGAGGGTAAAACAGTTAATGCTTCTCCTTAGCTTTGAAGTCTCTGTATTAAGGATTGAATACTCAAGTATCAGAATGATGCTGAAGACACACCACATATATGTAGTATCACATGTATGTACTCTGTATGTATCCACAGACAATGCCTCACACCCAGGATCTATATCTGACCTTTAACAACAGCACTAATCACTTCTCAGACACTGCAAAGGTTCCCTTACCAAAATAAAGTATTCCAGCTGGTTTGTTTTTTTTCCCAGGTCTCAAACAACACTGAATCTCTCTGGCATGCAATACTGCCCCAGACATTCATTCTTACAATGAACTTCTATTCCTATAAGCTTTCAATATCACTCACAGGAAGAGAAGGGGTAGGGCCAGGAAACAGTTTCTGCTGTAAATCACTAGAAATTAGTTTCCAGCCGAGAAGACAGCAGGGCTGCCAGTCAGCCCCCTGATTCTACCTCCTCAGTTGCCATCTCCCTTCTATCAGTCTCTTTGAAACTGGGTCTCACAAAAGAGCAGAGCCAGGACAGGCTTTTCCCAGCTGCTGCCCTTAATTCCTCCCACCCTCACAGGTACTGATGTCAGGTCACCAGGATACAGCGATGCTGGCAACAGATCAGGCAGGAGGTCAAAGCCTGTGTGATGCCTTCACCCAGAGCAGAAGCTGTACCATGCCAAGGAGTGGCACACATACATCCAAACAGCAGAAGCCAACCCCAGGCCACTTGAGAGCCACCCCCTGACCAAGGACATGCTGAGCAGATCAGGTCTCAATAGTGCCACGGTTAAGCGAGAAAAAAAGCAAAACCAAACCCATCAGTCTGATACTTGAACTGAGGTTAGTCCCACCTACCACTGCCCAAAACCAGCTCCAAGAGCTTACCTGCAGAGCTGGATGCACGACATGGCTCATTTCAGTTCAGTCTGGCATCTCAGCCCAAAACCACCTTTATTATGGCAGAGGGATGAGCCAAACATTCTTGTGGCCACCATATGAAAAATCGTGAAACATAACTCAGGCTTTCATGGAATTTTGCACAATGTGGAGTCATAACAACACCAATTTTGTATTTTATCTGTTTCAGAGCTGGTAGCTTAACTGTCAGCTTCAGAAGAACATGGACTAGGACTAAAAAAAAGCCCTCCATTTCTGAATAACTAGATGTGGTATTTGATAACTGAATATGGTATTAAAAAAAGTAGTTAAGCTCACACTTCTAATTCTGTGGAATGAAACTATTTATCACATGTTAAAAGCAAAGGCAGGATACTGCCAGATAGTGCAAAGCACAGGGACCTGGGAGCCCTGCTTTATTAAATATTTCCTCTCCCCACCCACATCTCAACCACCACTGGAAATGCGATACCCAAGAACTTGTCCATCCTTCATTCCATAATCACACAAGCTTAACAGTACCGCATCTACTCATCTGAAACTTCCGAGCTGCAGCAACAAAGCATGACACAAAAACATGACAAAAAGCTGTCATTTCCCATTTGCCCCATTTGTGCACACAAGCCCATCGATGACCCACAGAAGCAGGAGAAGGCCACAAAATGTATGCATACCTATTGACCTGTATGAAGGAGTCCAGGCTGGCAGCCTGGGTTGCAAAACAGCCATTTACCATGCCATCCTCTCTATGTCCTTGCAAGTAAGCTCTCCAGCAGCATTCCTCTACTCCTACTGCTCCAACACTCCCGTGCCTCATTGCTCCCCACCAAGATGCACCCAGACACTGCATGCTCTGAGGAATCAGTACATTGCTGGCTGCTATTTGATATGAACATGTGGCTAGCCCTGAACTCAGCTAGGCTCAGCTACCGCTCAGGAATCAAACCTCACAGCAGAACCCGCATTCCTAGCTCTTATTGCTAAATCGGATGCCAGCCAGCTGCCACCCCGGCCGGGGGCGGGAGGAGGTAAAGGAGGGTGTGACGCAGCTCGCACTGCTGCTCCCTCGCCAAGGGAGATCCCTGCTCGCAGCCGGGAAACACCG
>NW_008246057.1:4828631-4836428 GCF_000691975.1 Corvus brachyrhynchos | reverse complement strand
CGGTGGGCACCGCACGCCGCAGTGTCCGCAGCGGGGCTGCGCTGCCCGAGCATGCGAGCTGCCGCACCTCTGTACCGCGATGCGGTGTGCGGGCAGCCCTGCCCTGCATCGTGCCGGACCCTGAGCCCCGCAGGGTCGGGGCTTCGTCTTTCTCCGGGCTTGGCGAATGCACCGAAACGGTGTCAGCCTTGCCAGTGCTTTGCTGCGATCGTAGGAATCGTATTGCCGGAGTTCAGTGCGCTCCTGTTAACTGGGGGCTGAAGGCCAAGCCTGGGCAGGGGCAGGGCTGGGGGCCGCAGCCTGGCACTGCCTGCAGTGGGGCAGCGGTGCCCACGGGCTGGGCTGGCCGTCTGCAGCCTGACAGCACACATGCTGAGGAGCCCAGGCCCTCAGGGAAGGAAGGGATTATCCTGTATACAGACCCCCACTGTGTCAACACTCTGTGAGGTTGTTAATTATTTAGTAAGTGTATAGGGCTGTAAACCGTCTTCATGCACTGTTTATTGTGTTTTGTGTTGCTTGTCATTAACCCTGATCTTTTTTTCATAGCTTAAGAAATACAGGGAGTATATGCCATAAGAAACCCTTTTATTTCTCATTCCTCTCACCTCCAGTCTCACGGGTTTGGTGATGCAGGGGCTGCCTAAACAAGTGGCTGCTGTGCAGCGTAAGCAATATTATACGATTTTGTAATAGATTTGTCCACCTCAGCGTACGCCTCTAGCGCAATGGAGATGAGCTGTGGTTTGCTGGGCGGCGTCCTCCAGCGAGCCCCTGGAGAGGGTGGCCCTGTCTCCACTGCTTATCTCCAGCAGATTTGTCCATTTGCAGGGTGGTGATTGATGGCACGTTGTGTCCTCACCAGCATCCTTGTATTTCACGTCATCTCATGCCCTTTGCATGATGGCTTTGTAACTCTTTATTTTTTGATGTCAAGAATTTATGAATCAAAAGATGGGGGAGTGTGGAGGCTGAGTCAGATTGTGAAAAAGGAAAGCCAAGAGAGAGTGTGCAATTGCATATCACATTTACAAACATGGTTTCATTCATCTCCATATGTTGCTCCTGTTACTACTAATGAAGCTCTGGTTTCTCAGATTGGAGCTACACTGGGAGCACTGATCTTCCTGGGGTTTTTGCTCTATAGCCTCCATAGTATTTGTGTTACAATATGTTATTTTCCTGATTTTGTTTTCATTACATTAACATGTTAATATCAGAAAGAATTTGATAATATGAATGTACTTCCCACACACTCCCTCTTGTTCCTATTATTTGATGTGCAAAGGAGTGACAGATTATTTGCAGGCAGCAATTTCTTTCCCTCTATACTGGTTAAATTTCCAAATTATAATAACAAAAAAAAGCTTTTTTCCTGAGCGCTTACTCCTGTTTCCTTCCTCTTTCTTTCCTCATTTTACTAATGATAGCCAAATCCATCATGGTGATTTTGGAGCTGCAGGAAATTTACCTTTGTCTACTGAAAGATTTCTACAGAAGCCTTTTATAGGCAAAGGGAGCCAGAGAGGAAGGTCTGCTTTAAGCAGAATGGTGTCTGGGGTTTTCTTCCCCAGCAGGGAGGTACAACTGTGGAGTGTACAGTAATTAATTTAGTCCAATGTTGAGACAGAAGGAAGAATGATTGTATTGGCAAAGAGGTTTTTTTCAAGTACCAGATATAAGATTTAAGCAGCAATTTTAATGACCTTTGTGATTTCTGTTTCAGACAAAAGGCAGCAACCTAGTACAAGGCTATCGTTATCTTCTCCCAGCGTCATCCTTTGTTCTCCTTGGAATTAGCCTGTCACTTCCTAGGGTTTGGCTCTGTCCCTTGTTGGGACAGCAGCACCTCTCATCCGTGACTTTGAAAAGTGCTGTACTGGCAGGTGATTTTTTTTTCCACTGCTTATTTCACATATTCTCTGCTGTGCACTGTCTTTTTTTCTTCTTATGACCTTCTTATGAGTCTCTCTTTTCTGTGTCTTATTTATGCTTCAGTATTTCTGCCATACCAAACATTGTGCTCATTACTTTACCTGCCTTCTTTGTTTTTTGTCCACTCATGTCTTTTCTCTCATTTTTGTTCCCTTTCGTATATCTTCTTCTTACATCTCTTTTTTTCCCCCCTCTGTGTCATTCTTCTTATACCTGCTCCTGCTCTCTCCTTTCTGACATCTTACTTCTGTCCACTGCCTTACTCTACCTTCCTCTTGACATTTTTTCTCCAAGCTGTTCGTTTGGTCACTGTCCTTTTCCTCCTTTATGTTTACATATATTTTATTTAAATATTACATATATATGTGTATACATCTATCTCCACATCTTCAGCTCTCCAGCTGAAACAAAGAAATTACTCATGTTGATAGTCTGATCCCATTTCATCCCTTTCTCAGCACCTGAAATACACTGCTCCTGCTCTTCCTCAAACATATGTATTGGGTAGACTGAAGGATTAAATATGGGGGAAATGTTCCTAAATTCAGAAGTGTATTTAAGAAAGCATCCTTCTCAGGCTGCACTGTGAACAGAGCAGATGTTGTGTTCCCACTGACAGTACCAGAGGGGGCCTTTAAGCCCCTTGAACTCAAGGACATAATGACATTCTTTTTACGTTTCTCAATTTCAGGAGTTTTGTAATGAAAATACTATAATTCTAAATGAGGGACACTGCCATATCTTTGAGTTATCTCTTGGATGCTGAACTGACCCAAAATAAGACCTCACAAAACATTTTTCTTCCCCCAATTGTTTTGTTTTATGCACTTGTTAAGCCACTTTTGTGCAGCTATTGGGAAAGAAATGCTTTCTGCTCGTCAGAGCTAAGCTCTTCCTCTGAAAAGGGTTCTGTGTGGGGTGAGACTGGGATCTCAGCTTGTCAGCTTCCCTTTTTTCTGGAGCCAGAGGGAGAGGAGAGAGCTGTGACTGCAGGATCATATGCATTGGGTGGGAGATGGAAGAATAGATGCATAATCCACCCTCAAGGCTGGGGGGAAGAGTTGTTTAGTAGTTTTTCCCCTTGGCTATCACTGACTACAAACACCGTCATTGGGGATCAAGGGAAATTGTTAGATTTTGCTATTTAGAGTCTTAGTTTTGAAAAATATCATTTATTATTTAACTACTTTTTTTCTTGTTCAAAGAGCATACTACTAACTGGCTGGAATGAAAACAGCTCCATCCCACGGATTTCACCTCCGCTTTCTGGCAGCTTACCTGACTCATAAAGAGAGTGGGGGGTTTTATATGCCACCTACATCAACTCAACATTTTCCTTTGTGGTGAGACTTAATCACCACCCTTGTCATATTATTTCATCGACCCTCTTGGAGTAGGAATTCTTTACCTTTCAAACCAGACTTAAAATTTCTTATAAAACAGGGTCAGGGTTTTTTCCTGAATTTGGTGAAAGTACATAGGTGGTCCAATGCAGTAAGCTTTTGTGTGTTATTTTATAAAAAATAGCCTTTACCCAAGGATCATGGAAGAGACAGTTTCCATTTGCAGAGAACACATCTCTGACACCAGATGTGTCACCTCAAGAGTTGAAATCCATCAGCTGGAGGTAGAGGACCATCCCCCAGGTAATCACTGCAGGTGGTGTGTGCTGAGGGAGAAACTGTGGGCTTTTAGCCACAATGATCAAGGATGGGCAAAGTTTGTCAGAGGCAGTGCCTATATTGGACAGAGTCAGGAAAGATGGACATGCTTTTGGGTACATCAGATCTTTCCTTATAACCTGTTTGTATAACCTGTGTGACTCTCTCTCTTGTGGGGAGAGAGATTGTATGAAGTAGACTCATATTTGTCAAGCAGAAAATACTGCACGGAAGAAGACTGAAAGGTAGGAATGAAAAAATCCACAGAAGTGGCAACACAATAGGTAGTGTGTGCAGGAGGCAATGGAAGAAAGGGTAGGAGAACAGAGCCACTCCAGGAGGGTTACTGGGAGTTACAAAGAGGACATGAGTTACCCTAGAAAGCTTGCACAGAAAAGCCTGTGACATTTTTTCTGAAGAAATTCCTCAAATGAGGTAGGGGAAGGGCAGAAAGGAAGGTACCGCTCTGGAGCTCAGCACTTAAAGATAAAACCTAGTGTGAAGGGAGGCCAGGGTAAGCATTTGGTAAGAGTCTCCTCACTTCTCTGTCACAAAGCCAGGTAAAATCAAGGAATGAGAAGGAAAGGGAAAAATCAAAAGGACTGAAGTGAACCATTGGGCAAATATCAGTGAAGGAAGGGTAGGGTAGGGAAGGGAAGCTGCTTCCATGTTGACAGAAAGGGAGAAGTCCTCTTTGGGTCCTCTGGCGTAACTGGAAATTGACTGAGTAACAAGTGGGGTGCTACAAGACGGGAGACAGGGAGCATCCTGTCAGGAAGGAGCTGTCTGACCATACCTAATATAAATATAGGCTGTTTTCATTCTTGATGGGTTTAAGTCTCAAAATGCACTGCAGGTGCAGCAGCTCTGCCCTGAAGATACGGACACTGCAGCTGACTTGACCTTCCTGTACCACCCTCCTCTTTCTCACATGCCAGAATTAACCCCGTATTATCTCCTCTGCTGCACTGTGGGTCCTCAGCCCAGCTCCAGTCATCCTCCTTATCAATTGCACCTGCCTGATAACCAGGACACAACTCAAGATAAGGATTTAGCAGTCACCTGCAAAGATGTGTTTCTGGAAGCAGAGGCACTAATGAGCTCTGTGGAGAGAGTGTGCTGGGAGAGGCACCAGCAGGAGGGAGAAGAGCAAAGGGTGAGCACTTCATCTGAGGAAGGAACAGCTTGGGAGACTATTGGGCTAAAGCAGTGAGGAAACTAAGGACATAGAAAGCTCAGGAGGAAAGTGAATGTGGGAGGATGGAGCCAAGGATGGTTAAAAATAACAGTATTGTGCAGTTAATATGGCACTCCACTGGCATTTTAAACCTGCTGCCTTTGAAAACCCTTCTGAGTTCTGAAAAATGAGCTTTGCATTTAATTGTTCTAGTTGCTACTGACCATCCAGGACCACTGTTATTTTGTCCAGCAACTCCCAGTTTCTTCACTGCTGGTCTACTGGTTGCAACTAAGTCTTCAGCATATTGCTCTTTGCAGTCTTGCCTGATGTAAATATTGGTGTATCCCCAGTTATGCCTTGATTTCTCTGGAAGGGAGATGGTTTTTTAGCTTGCATCAGCGTAGTGACTAGCACACTAAATCCATGTGATAATGATGCTATCACAAATCAGAGGTAAATTAAAACACTATTCACAAGCAAATTGTACAGTGTGGAATTTGGGCATGGACTAACTTGACAGCCATTTCTTTTAAAGTTTCTGGAGAGCTGCCAGTTTTTCAATCCTGTGGCTGTTCAGAGTACTGTGTTAGTCTACGTACAAATGCCACATGTGAGACAGGACCAAATGGCAGCAAACCTGCTGGGGCTTTGAACCTCCTGGCACTTGTAATGGATGTGAGAAAAAGAAGGAAGGAACAATAAATAAAAGAATAAAGGAAAGACAAGTACAAAGTGAAGGACATCTGTGCATTTTGATAACAATTCTTCAGTAGCACAGCACCATAGAAGAATGTTGCCTGGTTAATGTAGAGCAGTTACTTGCTGTGCTGGAGCCATTTCCTAGGTTTTTTTTTTTTTTAATACCAAGTTTTGTCTTTGAAGTATGGAAGGAACGGATTTTTTCGTCTTTCTCCCCTCCTCCCTCGCCTTTATCCTCCCACTTCCAAGTAAGGATGTAAGTGAGGTTCCCTCTCATTTCCAGTGTAAATTTATTCATGAACATTTTAAAATGGCTTATCGTCAGTTCTTGTTTCAGAGTTTACTTTTACCTTCAATAAGTCTTGTGTCCTTAGTGCTCATCCCTATCTGTTTCTGGAGAAAAGCCAGCTTGCCTTTTCAGGGGAGCTTTGCCGGAGCTGGCTGTCCCAGCCCTGCTTCTCTTCTCTCTTTCCATCTAACAGACTCTCCATTTTCCTGCTTCCTACAGAAGATGACCTCTAATGCTCAGAGGACTCTCTGCCTGTGGTAATGTGATCTGGTGGCAGCAGCAGAAAAAGGTGTCAGCAGTCTTGGATTGTGTTCCCGAGCCGGTTATTGAATGATGTGAGATCTGGGGAAGGACGTTTATCTTTGTTTCCCTGCAGGCTCCAGTAATAGTCGCACATCTGTTTTACAGTAAAATTGCTTTTACTGTGCCAAATTAATTATTAATACACACATTACAATATTTTCAGTATCCTGTAGCAATGAAATCAGATGCTGTGCCACTTGCTGCCCTTTAGCCTGTGGCATGGCATGCAGTCCTTTTGGATATACCTGCCTGGTACCCCCACCTCCCATGTTTACCCTCTGTGTTCCCAGGCACCCAGGTGTTACCACCACGATAAAGCAGTTTTCACATATCCCTGACTTTTTTGATTGCATGCTTTCTGCTATTTTTTCTGAAACCATTTTCAGGACTTGCTGAAATGTGAGTAATGTAACTGGAAAGTGATGATTGAAGTGAGAGACTCTCATTTAGAAGGAATGTCGGTCATGATTGATCACAGCTGAACATGTCATGCCCTTACGTGACACTTTCTCCCCATGTAGGGGGAGAGCTGATGGTGGTAATGCCCAGGTCTGTTGAGCATACATGCCTTAGACCCATATACATACCTTGAAGGTTGTTAAAAGATTTTTCTGAATTTATGTCATCCATGGCATTGAGAATATGTGGTAACACCTGCATTGTGATGTACCTATCACATCAGTCATAAAAGCCTTAATGGCCTTGGTCTGTCTTCAGCCTAATATGGGTACATAGCTTTCCACTTCAGCATGGGTTTATGTCCAAGTTACTATTCCCCGTCGGTGTGGTTTGGCCAAACTACACGTTTTGGGGTACAATCTCAGCTTTTGTTTCCTTTTGCTACATAAATTATCTGTGGCACTGGAAAAGGGTTACAGGAACCTGCTAAAACCTGGGTATGGGGTGTGTAGGAGGAAGAAGTGCCACATGTGTCTGCACTGGTTCCCACATAACTCCTACCTTAACTTGGAGCAGCTCTCATCTCTTGGAGAGGCTGCTTCTCCCTCTCCCACCCACTCTCTCCTTACGGCCTGCAGGTGCTGGGCTGTAGCTTCTCTCCTATTTTTGGCTGAATGGCTGAATTAGCACATTTTTAATGGATGCCTTTTTCAGCACTTATGAAAATAGTTTAGAATTTTGATAATTCTCCATTACTCCATAAAATGCATAAAAATAGTTTGCTTAAATGTGATAGCAGTTCTTCAGGCTTATTATCATTACTAGTTTAGAGACCATGGCTCCACTGTAGAAGGAGTTATTTAGATATAGCAGCCTGAGTAAGTTTTTGCTTACTAAGTTTTCTGCTTTTCCAGAGAAATTGAAATGATGTAGATAAAAATCAAGGGATTCTCATTTTTGATACGGCACAGAGCAATTCATTTCAGATCTGCACTTCTTATTTTCAATAGCATAGGGTGTCATGGAATAAGTAAAGCACCTTTCTTCCATTGGTATTACAGACCCCAGTCATCTATGATTTTTGTTCTCACACCCATCTCCAGTGGTCTGTACTTTGCAAACCACCAAAAAGATGTGTAGAGCTTGTGATGCTTCTGAGCAGCGGAGCTGCTGTGATGTCTTGCTCCTTCTGCCCAGCAGGATTGTTCCAGGTCAGTTGGAGATCAGCTGCCCTTACATGGGTAGCAGGCTCTGACCTCTCCCTACCTCCAGAGCAATTTTGTTGTGTCAGTCTAAGGACAGGAGCTAAACCTGCAACTGGACACAGGGTT
>NW_008246057.1:4810930-4828465 GCF_000691975.1 Corvus brachyrhynchos | reverse complement strand
AGGTTAACTCCCCGTGGGTCCAGTTGAGTGGAAGTGGGATATGAAGGGAAAAGAAGGCTGTTGCTTGAGGAAAGGATTCATGGCAGAAGCAGAAAATTCTGATGATTCTAAAACACGGAGAGGAAGCTAATGCTGAATTTTATGTTGTGTGAGGTTTTGAGTTATTGATAAAACCCCGGGAAAGAAGTGAGCCTGGTTGTGTTCTCTGTTGGACTGCGTTGGACTGAGGGCTTCCTGAGGATGGTTGTGATAATACAGAACCACAGAATGTTCTGAGCTGGAGGGGACCCACAAGGATCATCTCCTACAGGTTTCTCTGAAACCCCGGCACTCTGTGGGAGAGCTGACTGGAGTGTAATTGTAGCAAATGCTGGTACTGGGTGTACCCCATATACATTTAACAGGTATTGATCCATAGAAAACATCATTTCTCCTTTTTGTATTTATTGGATACTGTTGCTCAAGCTTGTAGATCAGAGATATCCCAAAGCAAGTAGACAACGAGTACTCTTACAAAGAGCAGATAATAAAGCTTTTTAAAGTAATCATTTATTAAGAGTAACAAAACCTTGATAAAATATGAAGTCTGATTTTTATAAAGTACTAAGCCTTTTGGATTCTAGTGAAAATCAATGTCAGCTGTTGGTCCTAAGCATCTCTAAACATTGTACTTGTGGTTTCAGACCTGTGTTTAATCCCCGTTGACTTCAGACACTCTCTTAATCAGCATGAGGACTGGCAGTGTTTAGTCTCCTGACAGTCATTCTTCTTGCAACATTGTCTCTCTGTTGCTCTATTTGACTTGTGGGTAAGATTTTATTTTCTTTAAAATTTCAATGTATCTTCTCTGCATAGAGCTCTGATCTAGGGTCCTGCTCCTTACTTTGTAGGTAATAATACATAATCTCTGATTGATACCCCTACAGCCCTGAGAAGTACTTGCAACTTGGGCAGAAGTAGCACAAGAAATTACAGCCGTTACTGGTGATTAAAAATGTGCTTTCTAAAAATCATAAATTGAAATTACAGAAAAGAACAGAAAAGATTCACATAGGGAATATTCTGTACTGAACTGCCAAGCAATGGGTTAACACAAGCAAGGTAAGTATCAGTCAAAGAGGTCAGACACAGTGCTCTGTTCTGCTTATATTTGTTCTAAAGAAATCTAAAGATCTGTGTGAACATTGTGTGTCTGTGTCAGGGACTGAGTTTGTAGCATTTCTGTCTTTGTAAGGAAGTAGGGGTCATCTTTAGTTTTAACCTATAGTCACAGTCCTCTGTTCACTAGAAAACTGGATGTGTATATCCAAGTTGGAAAGGTAGCCATTTAAATGTAAACTTTACAGGAACAGTGATACAAAGTGCAGCAGAGCATGTGGAAGTGGGGATGGACTCTTACTATCAGTGCTGGATTACTTGGGAGGAAACCTAGGATCCCAGAACTGTTTTCTGCACCCCTCCACCATTGGAAGAAATCAGGCATTTCAGATTAGTTTACCTTATTCTAGGAAATTCTCCTCGTCTTTACTTCAAAGCAAATATTACCTCATCATCACATGCTAGACAACATACCAAGGGAAAAATTCTTTCCAGACCAAAATATGACTGTCAGTTTTTGCACGAGGCAACATCACCAATGTCTCACAGTGACTCATCATGCTTCTGATCTGCTTTATACCTGAAGCAGAGCTTGCTACCAAATAATCACAAATATTGTTTGTTTTCTCAACTGTTACTATATAATGAGACCTGACAGATGAACAAATTCTTGTGTAATAGTAGATGGCTATACATAATAAAAGGAAGGGGATTTGCAGTTTGCAGAAATTCTCTTTTCCAATAACAGTCATTTGTTAACACCTGGTAATTTGTAAGCTATATTTACCAGATCTTACAAGCATTTCAAAGCAGGTGAATCCATTAGAAAGCCTTTTCCTTTTGGTGGAAACATTCCCTAATTTGTGTCCTTTGTGTTTCAAAGAAATAAAACAAAAAGCAGCAGCAAATTTCACTTTATATTTCTTGGTATGTAGGCATAAAGGCAAGTATTACTTCTTTTATACAGTAGGAGAAAATGAGGAAAGGGGCAGTAATTGGACGGAACTAACAAGACATTCCTATTTAAGGGGTAGAACTATCAGCAGGTGCCCATTGGCTCTCATTTACTTGAGCAAGGATTAAAGCAGAACATCAGAAGATTAATAAATATCAGAATTTCAGATATCCAAAGGATGAGAGCTTGAGGTTTTCCTGCAAATGTTTAATTTGTCACCAAAACCTCCTAAGAACAAAATGCTGATTCTAGATACATAACCTTTATGGTTGACTAGGAAATTACAGAAGGGGCGTGGGGATTTACAGAGGATGCCCCAGAGCTCATCATAGCAAGGACAGCTTTCAAATGGAAAAAGAAAGTAAAAAAAATACAAGTGCTGTTTCCAGCCCTGCATGAGGAGAGGTCTAAAAGGCCAGCTCATAATCCTCCCATGGTCACCCATGCACAGTGCTGGCACCAGCTTGGCACTGGTCCTACAGACTCAGCAGCAAGGCCAAAAATGAACAAAAATCCTGCAGGAGCTTCCCTGCCTGTCTCTCTCCATTGATATATCAAGCCTCAGGAAAAGAGACAGCATCAGGTTCCACGTGGGATTTCTCAGCAGGGCTCCTCTCCCATTTTGGATCTGAGAGACTGGTGATTTGTATCTTTGAATATGTTTTTCCGTTCACTTTCCTTTTAATGATGCTGAAGAAAGGAGTGTCAACACAAAGGAAGATGTATCTGTCACTCTGCACCACTCTGGTTTCTGGCAGCAGTCAGGCTGCTGCTTGCAACTGGCTGGAAAAATTACTGTGGTTGGTTTTGTTGCTGGTTTTCTGAGGAAGGAAAAAACTGCCAGCAATAACTGATTTAACTCAGAGCATACAGAGCCATAAAGAAAAAAAATGTTCCCAGAGATTTTCCTCAAAAACCTGAAACCTTCCAAGTGTGCTGCTTGAAAGTGCCTTCTCCTGCATGGCCATACCCTGTGTCCCAGGGACTTCAGTGGCTTGGAACTGGAAATAAACACCATCTCTTCTTAGGGGTCTCTGTGGGAATCTCAGGCTGCAGTATCCCATGGGAACACAGCTCGATCAAGGGAACACAGCTCATAAAGCGTGTTCTACCCAGTTTCCTTCTCCAAAAGTCACAGAATGGATGAGGTTGGTGGTGCCTCTGGCAAACATCTCATTCAGTCCATGCTCAGAGCAGGGTCAGCCATGCCCAGTTAGATTTTGAGTATCTCCAAGGATGGAGATCCCACAACCTCTCTGAACAACCTGTACCCAGTGCTTGGGCTGCCTCACAGCAGGGAAGTCAATCACGCTGGAAACACTTCCAAAACAAAAACTAATAATTGTTAACCTCTTCAGGTTCTCCCTCCAACTCTCTCTTTTTTTTTTTTTTCCTTAAGGAAACAAAGATATGCAACTATTTTTATAAAAAGCCATTCGTTTAAAGGTTGTATAGTGTTTCCCTCAACAAACTCTCCACATGGACACTTTGGGAATAATCCCACTACTTCTGTCTTTATTCCAGAGCGGCACCTGCTGTGGTTGCGTTGCACTGTTGACAGAAGGGTTGGTGATACTGTTGACCATTATTAACATTATTTATTTAGCACCTGGCAAATGCACTCAGGCTCTGTGTGCTAGGCACTGCCCAAATAAACCACAAAGAACACAACCTGTTTTCAAAGAAGGTGTTATTTACCTGTTAAACAGTCAGCTGCAAAGAAATGGGTGGAGAGAAGCATAAGCTTTTGTGCTAATCTCTGAACTTCAGCATCATTGCTTCCCACACTGCAGCCGTACATGGGAGAAGAGTGAGGTCCACGCTGTGCTACCCAAGGGTATTAGCTGATGAAATGGATGGAGATGTCCTGTAGATGTGACCTGTTCTGGAGCCATATGAAATCACTCTAGTGCCTGTTGGGCTCTCCATTCATTTTTTAAAAGCTGCAGTAGAAGTGCTCTTAAGAATTAATACATATTTTAGAAGGACATACTTTTCAAAAAGCTTAAGAAATACTCATTTGCATTTTTCAGTTGTGGTGTTTTTCAGTCAGGAAATGAGCTCAAAAGAAAAAGAAGCAAGTGCACAGTTATTTCTTCTCATAGAAAAATCATTTTCCATTGAAAAAACATGGGTTTGAGTCTACAAACAGAGCAGTAGGGGATTTCTTTTCCCAGCACTGCTTCCCAGATAGAGAAAAATAGGAACAAAATTTGTGATTTCACCAGAGGAAGAAAGTGTGGTGTTTAAGGGGGTAGGTGTCAGTTTTGAAGGGTGTCCAGAACTTTTGCAGCAGTCTAGCACTTGCCCTTCCAAATGCCTCCTCTGGGAAGAATGCCAGGAAAAATTAAGAAAGGACATGGGGTGGCAGAGTCAAAAACTTAGCACATGAAAACCATGTCTTTGGAGAAGAAAGTGCTTTTCTGGAGTAGAAACTCAGCTCTAGGGACACTGGTGCCAACTTTGGCTTCTAGCCAGGAGGGTGTTTCGGAGGGCTGTGGTGGAAACCCTGCCCCCCTGCTCCATAGCATCCTGAGCGATGCCGACCTGCCCTTGCAGCTTGAAATGCCCAGTGTTGCGCCTTGCCCAGTGGCTGCCAGACCATGTGGCTCCCAGAGCCCAGCCCTGGTGCCTCATCGGGCAGAGCAGCCAGCAGTGGCCCAGATGCTCACTGCAGGCAGGAGCAGCATCACATAGGCTGATTTGGAGCCTCAGAGGTTTCTTGCGTGATTTGGAAGCAGGTGCTGGTATCCACTGAGCTGTGGGTGTGCACGTAAATCCAGCCTCAGGATCAAAGATGTCTCCTTCCACAGGGAGCAACCGGGAACTTTGTATGCACTTGGTTGCAGCTGTGCTGCTGCATCTGGCTCTGATTGCAGATGGAGAAACCAGACATCTCACTCTTCCCCAAGGAGGAGAGACAGGGCTGAGCATGCAGCCGTTGCTTTGGCACAGGCACCATTTAGGTCCTTCCCTGAGACTCTCAGTGTGCAGACCATATGTTACATCCCAGCTTTCTCTCTCCTGCTTACTTCTATCCATTTTCCCATGTGCCATCAGCCCTGAAGCTCTTTTTTCTCTACTAGTCTCTCTTGGCCAGCAGACTGTAATTCCTAGGTCATCTTCAAAGGAGACGCAGAGCAGTAAAACCCAAGCCCTGGGGTGATGCTGGAAGCTTATCCTCCAGCAAAGCCTGGAGGAGCCTTGTCTTTCAAGATAGCATTTGAAGTGTTTTCTAAAACACAAAACCATTTACCAAGTTGCAACACAGTTTTTCCCCTTGGCCCATGTAGTAAAGCACATGTAAATTTGTGGTGTAAGGGAGGCACACAGTTTTTTGATGGGTTTACATACTGTTTTTTGTTACTGCACTTCTGGATGAGAGCAGTCAGCTGCAGGTCATGGCTCTGCAGGTTGTGACCTAGTGAAGAAAATCTCAGAGGGAGGATTAGCCATCATTGGTGTAAACTGAGCAGCAAAGCTTGCTCTCTCAAAAGCGAAAAGCATCACATAGCAGGAAACAATTTTTTCCATCAACATGTAGCCCAAAAGCACTTTGCTTTTTGACTCCTGTCCACATTTCTGTTTCTCTGCCAGGTGATTCCTGCCACTTCCTCTAAGCTTTTCTACTCTCTGATATTTTTTGATAGCAAATGTGAATACTGAGACATTCCTGTAGCTCAGCTAGCAAGCTTAAAACTATATTATTTTTTATATTTCACTGTAAAACATGGTGCCAAACAATAGCCACAGAAATGCAAGTGCCCTCAAAAGAAACTTTTACCTACATGCAAATAAAAAAGGTTTTATTAGAGATTGTAATAACCACATAAAATCATTTTAACCAGTGTCATATAAAGGTGGCTTTAGTGATACCTTGCAACAGTCTTGGGCCCACTCCAGCAAGATTTGATTTAATCCATGCTGCAGTCAGTGTTTTCTTTAGAACTTCAATGTTCTTCTCAGAAAGATGTTCAGGCTCCATCTCATATTTACTAAGTAGATGCCAACTAGGCCTGTGTTCAGAGATGTTGACAAGGCTGGGGTCATAGGAATTTAAACAGAAAACAACAAAAAGCCATACACCAACCAGAGAAGTTCTTGCTGGCAGTTCAAAAATACACAGGGTTATGGGGTATTTGTCTCAGATTCAGGGCTGTTGCTTGCCTCCAACTCAGACTCTCTCATCTTGCAGTACAATTATTCTGTAGAAGGTCAAAAAAGAATTAGATTTTTTTGATGTTCTCTCCAAGCAGCTCCAAGACCGAGCAAAAGAGCTCTCAGGATGCCAGAGCCAGCAAAGTCAACCTCAGCCCCCAAAAAGGGCTCCAAGAAAGCCGTGACAAAGACGCAGAAGAAGGGTGATAAGAAACGTCACAAAAGCAGGAAAGAGAGCTACTCCATCTATGTCTACAAGGTGCTGAAGCAGGTCCATCCTGACACCGGCATCTCCTCCAAGGCCATGGGCATCATGAACTCCTTCGTCAATGACATCTTTGAGCGCATTGCTGGAGAAGCCTCCCGCCTGGCCCATTACAACAAGCGTTCTACCATCACGTCCCGGGAGATTCAGACGGCCGTGCGCCTGCTGCTCCCAGGAGAGCTGGCCAAGCACGCGGTCTCGGAGGGCACCAAGGCTGTCACCAAGTACACCAGCTCCAAATAGCCACACATCCCCTCTGCAATGGGACCATCGAGCACCGGGCCCTCCACGCAAGCACAGGTAGGCAGCCATGGTCTGGATGAATGTCACAGCTATTATCCACAGCAATTTGCAGCCTTGGGATGGGCATGAGAAGCTGCCCAGAGGATGAGGAGACAGTGATCTGGAGGTCAACTGGTTTTCATAGTCTGTTCATGATGTGGAAAGGATTTACTGAGGCTGGTAGTGGAGGCCCCAGCTTTCACATCTCATTCAAAGAACTGACCAACCATAGTATATCCAGCCTCCTCTGTGCTTGGCAAACATTCATGTTTGGCACTGGGAGGGGGGACTGGCAGCAGCAACACAGAGACACCATCCCTGAAGTCTTCCTGTTTGACTGCTTCCTCACAGTCATCTGATAAGGGTACTGAAGAGTCAGCGCTGCATCCTCTCTCTCATAGCCTGGATCCCTCCTGGTGTGCAGTGGCTCAGCCCACCATGTGCTGGCAGAAGTGGCATCAACAGCTACCAGGCACATACTGATTCAACAGCTATCTGTGCTTGACAGCCTGTTTTGAAGAGCAAGCCTGGCAGGCAGGCAGATGCCCACGTTAATACCAAGCGCTAATCCTCCTCCTTGCTCCTGATGGATGAGCCATGGAGCAGGATGAGGGTGCTGGCGCTGGAGCTGCCCACTGCCTCCCACCTTGTGCTAAGGTGGGGGGATGGACAAGGTTGGATGTTGGGAATGGGTCTCTACCTTTCCTGGCTGCTGTTTTGCCTGCCTTAGGACTTGCTTTGGCATGGAAGACATTGCTAATTCTGCTGCTTTTCAGAGACTTTTCCTGCCTCAATGCTGCCTGGGTGCTCCCTTCCACCATAAGCGTGGGCAAGACGGGGTGGTGCCCATGGGGGTCCCTTCTCCTGTGAGCACTAGGGTGGTGCAGGACAAACAGCGCAGAGGTTTTGGGCAGGGACTGAGGGTTTGGGAAGGCAGCTGGTGTGGGAGCAGAGCTGATTCGTGCATTTTGAGGGGTGGGAGGAAGCTGGCTCCCCACAGAGATCTCTGCAGGCAGCTCACCTGGCCCTGCCCTTCCTAATTCATTCAGCAATTAGAAAGCAAAAGCAAAAACGGGGGTTGGGTGGATATATAGGGACACTTGCCTGCATCCTAGATATTTTAAAGATTAAATAATTTTAAACTACTTCAGATACTCCCCATATCTTTTCAAAGTCCACAGTGAGGTGAGCAATAATAAAACTGTGATAAAGCCATAGAGATTAGTGGAGGAATGTCTCGGTTACAGGTTTATCTTGCCCAGACTGCTGGATAGCAGAAGAGCCTGTGTAGAACTGCTGTGAAGTTGAAGCTTCCTACTCAAAACACAAAATTAGCCAACATGAAAAAAAAAACCAAAAAAAAAAAAAACCCCAAAGTCTCTGGTAGGCAGTAACACTCAAATAAAAAATACTCATACCTAAAATAACAACAGCTTTCTGCAACTTACTCTGTAAATAAAGGGAGCAACAAAGAAATAGGATCCAGAAGTAAGTGCAGATTCTCCCTAAGCTTCAATACCTTGTTTTTAATTAAAAGGTGAATTCATATCCCAGAATAGAAGCTGTACAGTACATTTCTGTCTTTCCCCTGCATTTATCTCTGCCCTGTTTCTTTACACTTTGAGAGTGATTGGGACCTTTGACAAGTTTATGTTGGTTTTGGAGCCGTAGGACTCTGCAGTTACAGAAGATTCACATTGCAGTCATTTTTCCAGTTATCTAAGGAAAGGAGTGCATAGCCCTGCTCAGCAACCTGAGAGCAGCCTGGGGTCTCATGTGGTCTCTGTGCATGAGTAAAGGTCAACTTTGTTTATGGGCTGTTCCCACACCCCTGCTTTGGGCGTGAACACCCAACACTTGAAAAGGGGCTTTCCTCCCATGCTCTGCTCAGTGATAGCACACAGCTGTGTTTCATAGCCTAATGTAGCGGGAATCTCTGGTGATAGCTCTCAGAAAGAACAAAACCCAGCTCCCTGGGTGCCAGCACCCACAAGGAGCAGCTCCCAGCAGCAGCACCTGGATTCAGTAGCATTGGTAGCCTGGGCCTTTTGGCAAGGACACTTTGCAGGTGACAGCTTAGTACTTCCTTTTATTTTCCAATCAAATAGTCAAAATCAGATACCAAAGATTAACATGTACCTGCAATGGGCCTAGAGCCACCACCCTGGACCCCTCTGCCAAAAGAAATCCAGGCAGTGGATGATGCATTAGGGGAATGTTGAGAGTGAAGGGCTGGATGGCATTGCTGGAACTTTCTTCTTCTGTCCCTATGAGCTGCAGGTCAGAATTCATCCCCTTGGGGAGTCCTCTTGAAGGCAGGAATTCAGAGTGGAATGAACCCCCTCCAGTCCAAGCAGTGTGTTTGAACCAGGACAGACATCTCCCGGCATCACCTGGCACAGCCTCTACACTCTTGCTCTTTTGAGCAGAGCAGAGTCCCCCTTCTATCACCACAGGCTGCAAGAAATCAGGAAAATAAAATTAGCTATTGGCCCTCCAGGGTCTCCTGGGCAGCCTGGGGAGCCAGGAGTGAGGCTGAGCACTTGGCGAGAGCTGCTTGCTCCATACTCGTACTCAGAGTACTGGTCCCATTTTCTTCTGCCACTGTTGCCATTCTCCATTTTTGGAGATTGTTTCAGAGAGAGGAGAACCAATGATTTAAGGCTACAAAAATACTTGAAGGCTTCAAGAAGATTTTTATATTGTCTAAAGCCAAGTGACTGAGACTGATCATGTCCATGCATTTATAGTTTAGGTTGTCCTTTCACACATCATTTGCTCTTCACTGTCCCTTTGGGGTTTTTTTCACTCGCTCTTGACGATACGAAGCACAGGACTGAGGAACTGATCCATGTTAAAACTTTTTTTCCCCCCTTTTTTTCAAGCTTTGTTTTAACCCTGTGCTGGTGGCTGCTCTGTTCTGTCACTATTATACAGACACTTGTGCCAGCAAAGGGAAGGGATGATCCAGGAAAGACGAGGCTGGTATAAGCTAGGACTGACATAGAAACCATTTGGGAAGTTAATGGCCCTAGTGTCAAGAAAAAATGAAGAAAGGAAATTGAGTCCTGCAGTGGTCCCACTAGCAGCGAAGATGTGGCTTTTAAATAGTGCACTATGGATGTTGCCCTTGCAGTGTCCCACAAGCAGTTTCTCTAACAGTCCTGACGCTGGAAATCAAATACGGCCTATTTCTGCAGATCCCACAGGGCTCAAATGTTTCTCAAGGGAAAGGCAGCAGGTTGGGAAGGGGACTCTGCTCCCATGCAGCCACCCAGCTGTAGCAACTGGATCAAAACCCTTCCCACAGCTGCCTGCTGCTGGACAGGACACATCCACAGCAGTTTAGTGGGAATTAGTTTGAATGTGATGAGCTTGGGCTGAGCCTTAATATTAGAGGCAATAGAAAGTAGTCTAAAAGTTCAAGGATCAATTGTCCACTAAGTAATCTGAGGTGTGACATACTTCACAGTTTCCTGGTAAGGAGGTTTGCTGCAGGAGATGGGTTCTGCACTACAGGATCCGTGCTTCTAAAAAATACATATTTCCAGCTCTGGAATTGAGAAAATGTTTTAAAACTGAAGATAATATACCAAGCCCTACTGTCCCTGCCTGATTCCCACTGCAGTCCCAGAAGCATCTCTGGGCCATGCCTGTGTTTTGCCAATTTAAAAAGTAAATCAACTACATATTGTAAGTTGGAAAGAAAGATGAAAAAGATGATACAGCCTTGATATTAACCTCTTATTAACCCCAAGGACATCACTGCACTGAGTTATTTGTTTTCATGTACAATTCAAGAGAGAAAACAAGCTGCTATAGATCTTCTGATTTTCCACCCTGCTTCCCTAGAAGGGCTTAAAGTCCATCTGCCTTTCACAGCAGAGTTCAACCTCTGAAGGAACTGAGTGACCACCTGCATGGAGTCTTGCTCCTGCTCAGGCGAGACAGGTTTTTAGTCAAGCATGGGGAAAATGAGGAAAAACAAGCATGGAGGACAAGTGCCTGTCCTGGACACAACTGTGTGTCCCACGGAGGGACACTAAAGAGCCCTGCCCAGCAGAGCTGTGTGCCCTGTACACCCTTCGCACAGGTGACAGGCAGCCAAGTGGGTAGCCCCAAGTCCTGCCACCCCTGGAGCAGAGTTTGGCATGGCCTCTGCAGAGCCCTGAGCATTTGTCCCATCATAGCATTTCCTGATGGTTTACATCCAGATCAAATTGTTTACAGGGAAAGGAAGAATGGAAACTAAAAAACAAAAATCACTATCTGACAGAATTTGGAGAGTTTCCTGGGACCACCACCTGGGGAGCAATCTTTCATGCTTACTCCATGCACAGTATCTCGTGGGCTTATGTACACAGAGTTTTTCTGACAGTAAGTGTTACATCAAGTATGATCCATGATATATTGCTGCTGGTTTATGACCTTAGTGCTAATTACCTGCTTTCTGTTAAATGTCTAAATAAAATGTAATTTCCAACCTGTTGGAAGTCAATGGGACCCAGTTGTCGGGGTGTCTTTGCTTCTGCCTTATCACTGGTGTTCACAAAAGTCCTGCATTTCTCCTTCTCTGTGATATTTCCTCAGACCTGGGGTGACAGCAACCACCCTTCCAGCAGAGGGGGAGCACAGCTGGTCCTGACAAGAGGGTCAGTCAAAAACCAGAGGAGCCTCACACTGAAGGGATGTCACAGGCTGCCACTGTGAGACTTCATGGGGTGTCCTTCACCCCAAAGATTAGTGCAACATAAACATCTTGTTTTTCTCAAGCCCTTCCAGTGATCTTGTCCCAGGCAGAGCTGAGCCTGCAACCTGTCCTGGTGATCTGAATTAACAATTGCTAACACTAGAAACGTCTTTTCTTGGGACTGTGAGGAGTTTACAGGCAACAAACATGGAATGAGATGTAGCATCTGAAAACCCCAGAAAGAAAAAGATCTTCCCTTTAAAGAATAATTGGTAAATACACTCCAGTGAATGTATTACCTGCTGGACATCAGCATCATAATGCACTCACTGGAGTGGGAAATGCGTGTGCCATGCTGGACACTGTCTGCTGGAGAAACAAGCTAAGACTTCAGATATGGCATGTAACAGAAGTCAGAGCTAAACATGTTCCTAGTGTCTTTAAAGAAATACTCACAAGCTGAACATAAGTGGGAAAATCAGTATTCGGAGAAAAAAACATATCTAACTGATCTGACGTATTTATTTCCAAAGAAATAAATGTTGCTGCTTGTACTGATTTCCATTTTGATACCCCTTTCCAGAGACACACTCACAGTGCACTTTCAGAACAGAGCTGACACCAAAGTTTCAGGAAGACCCAAACCAGGTTATAAAAGGTAGAGCATAACCCTATGGTCATGCTTCTCCAGCATGCTGGGAGATAACTCTTTTTTTTTATTTAGTTACTATCTAATTATTACTGACTGATTATTCAAAGACCATTAATTGGACTCAGGTGCCACATGACTATGGCTGTTGGCAGAACCAGATAGAAGAACTCAGGAACATCAAAAGGAATCATGAGAGGATGAGGTTTGAATTAAGAGGAGCAGCCCTTCATGCAGTGAGTAGTCCGCCTATAGAGGCTTTGCCACTGGATGTTTGAGGTGCTAGAATTGGTTCAAGGACAAACTGCTGGGAGAGAAATCCTTCAAGACTTGCTAAACAGTTTTAAACTATGCTAAAAAATATTATAGGCTGAGGGAATACAAAGAAGAATACAAAGAGGAAGTGACTGTATATCCTATTCCTGCAGTCTTTGTTGCCTGTCATAGCCACTACTGGAAACAAGATTTCGGGCTGGATGCACCAAAGGGCTGGTCCAGGTTGTCTCCATACACTCATGTAAAGTCTGATTTGGACTACACATGAACTGTAAAGAGTTTCAGGCAGTTTTCTTAGGCCTATGGAGCTTAGAACTAAGCATAAAAGCAAGTTTTTTACCTTCATTTTCTGTGTGGGTCCTGCACTTGCTTTGATGGTTATGTGGATTCTGTTCCCCTGGCTTACATGAAAGATGTGAAAGATGTTTTGTTTCTAGAATAGTTAGGGTTAATAAACACACATGGTGTGAGAATGAGGAAGCTTCTGCCTTCTCGTATAATGAAAATCTGTTTTCAAAAACATTTCACATTTTCTCCCTTGAAGCAGTTGATTTAAAAAAAAATACAAATTTCCTGCCTTTTAATGTCCATAATGCTAATTCCACCCCCTGACAAAAAAATCTTTTACAGAAATTCATTCAGAAAAAAAATTCTTACAGATTTAACTGTCTTCTAATTAAAGAAGAATATTCTAATAGTAATAGAAATGGGAAGATTGGTACAAATGAGAAAGGAATGGCAGTGGGTGGGTGTGAGGCACCAGAAGGGACCAAAGGCAGGAGACTCTTAAGTGAATGCTGCAAGAGGGACAGATGCTGGTGGGAACTCACTGAGGAGCTCACCAAGATGCCAGCACACACAGTGTGCTGCTGTTTGGTGTGGTGTCCTGTTAACCCCATGATTCTGTGTGTTCCCCTGTTCCCTCCCTAGCTTTGGCCACTCCCTCGGTTTCTCCCTATTTGTTCTGTACCCCAGCCCTGCCCAGGGACCGCCCCTGGGCTCCTGACAAAACCACCCCGCACCCAGACCACGCTGTCTCTCTGCCTCTGAGCGTTGCGGACGCAAGATGTGGTTAAAGCCATCTCACACCCTCATGAGAGACCCTTCTCTGCCTCCTTTACCCCCACTGCGTTGTGACGCTGCTGCTGCCGGAGCCAGATCGCGGGGCTGTCCCAAATGGACTCCGGGATGCGACTGATGGCATGGCCCTGGGAAACCCTCACTGAGCTCTCAGGGAGCAGCAGCCTGCTAGGCAGAGTGCAGTGGTTACAACAGTTTGGGACATGGGAAATGAAGGGCGGGGACTGAATCCTGGTTACTGCCAGGGGTGGAACAGGATGGACAGTGTGGTTGCTACCAGAAAAGGTACAAAAGGCACATCCAGAGCCAGCATGTCACCAATTCAAGAGCAACACAGGAAATATGATGCAGACATGAGGGCATCGTCCTTCATGCTCCAAGTAATTGCAAATGGACAACACATATCCACAGCTTGGATACAGCCATCTCGTGAGGGTGCTGCTTTAAAATAGTTTCACCTGCCAATAAGGAGACAAGGCACCCTCCTGTAGGGATTTGTGTTGAGTTTACTACACTGCAGCTGCTCATCAATCATTTAGGTGCATCCAGCTTTGGGGCAGGAAAACCATCTCTTCTTCTGGGCTCCGCTCCCATTAATGGGCCATTAAGCCTCCTCCTAATCAGGTGTGGAGAGCATTCTTTATACAAAGTACATCCGTATCTGCCAAGGCTCAGAAAAATGTCCAGCACAACTTTTCAAATAAACCAGGAGATGTTTCTGACCTAATCTGCCCCACAGGCTCAACACGTTCTGGTGAATACCACTCCTGCCTCTGAAAAACGTAGCTCTGGATGGGAGAGCTATGAGTGCAGTTGATACAAGCACCCTGTCTCCAATCTTTGCCTGAGTCTGTCTGGAAGAAAAAAACAAAAAAGGAGGGAACATAAGTGCACTACACTTATTCACTAAATTTCACTGAAGTGTAATTTCACTGAAGTGTAAGAAATGTGAGGGTAGGCTTTTGGTTTGTTTGGATTGCTGTAGTATTCAAGGGGTTCAAGGAAGCCTGATCTTGCAGGCACTGATGGAAACAGGCTACTGAACTGCTCCATCCCAATAAAACCTGCCCTTGCACAAAGCTTTCTGAGGCATGACTAAGTTATAGCAAATTGGGAAGCCTACGACAGCAAGGGCTGCCTGAGCATGTTGAGAGGAAGACGGTTTTGCTTTGTTGGGAGGTTACTTTATTTGGGATGAACATGTATCTCACAGCTAATTTTTCCTGTCATCAAGGTAATAAAAAGTCACATCTGTGTATTGACTTCAGAGATGCAGGATCCTCCCGTCTCTTCCACAAACACCCTGCAAATGCTACACCCACATGAACTCACACTAAGTCCGTGCTGCTCCCTTACTGACTTGCACTCTGGCCCTGGGTTAGAGCCAAACAACTGCAGCTTTAGGTGGAAAACTCCATGGTAGAAAAAAGAAGAAAATCTGAATTCATCCCTCAGTGCCTTTTGCAGCTTGTTTCGTAGTGAAAGGACCGAGGCACCTCACTCTGCAGCTGGTCTTGGCTAACAAAAGCTGTCTCAGTGGGGTCCACCAGCAGTCACTGGCCACTTAGCAGGAGAGAGCCCGAGCTCTTTTTAGCCCAGATGATTCAGCACAAAGAAGCCTTTATAGCTCAGCAGCAGGCATCTCGCGCCTCTTCGCATCACGCCTCTTCTCAGGTTTTAAATACAAGGGGACAAAAGTTCTTACAAACCCCTAATTCTGTCAGTTCCCTGAACATATGCCTGAAATGCTCTTTCTGGCATTTAAGTGTCTTTAAATGGAAAAGATAGAGCTCAGGAATCACGGGACGTTGCACGAACCCTCTCTCTTTCAGAGCCAGCATCTTCCCCAGCATCTTCCCCAGCAGAGCTGATCGATGACCTCTTGTGATACCTTGAGATGGTAGGGCAGGACAGTGCACACCCCTGAACTGCAGCAGCAGAGAGCTCAGTGCAAGCAGCTGCGTGCCGTGAAGGGTGAGCAGGAGGTCCTCCATGCCAAAGAGGGTACCACAGCAACCAAAATTTCAGCCATATTTTAAAGGGATTAAAAATGCATAGACAGCAAAAAGAATTTTCATAACAAAAGACTAAATAGATGCAAGTTTGCAAGCAACAGTAGCTCTCTGCTTTATGGGAAAGTTACACTAGATGCAAAGAAACCACAAGAAGAAGTCTTATCCCACCCTGCCAGCTGCTGTGGGGCTTGCAGCATCCTCAGAAACAGCCCATACCTGCCGGTCCAGACAAGGAGCCTTCCCTAGGTAAAGGTAGGATGGAATTCTGTCCTACTCCTGTGGCTGAATAGTCAGTTCAGACTGTTCAGAAAGAAATACTCAGACTTTGGAGGTTTTTCATCTTTTTTTTTGGTTTGGTTTTGATTTTTCTTTTGCTGTTGCTTTTGCTTTTGTTTTTGTTTGTTTGTTTTGTTTTGTTTATAATTTACCATTTTGATAAAATTCTTCCTTTTTCTTCAGGGTTTAACCTGGCTGTGGGTAACTTTGACACCCAGCTACACACCTGTCAAGGCCTAAGCAGGCAACAGCTCTGAAAGTGTGAAAAATGTGAAGTGAACCTCAATATCAGCAGTTTTGCTTCTGGGAACAAAGATGCCAAAGCATCTGTGTCTGTACAGGGCTGAACAACTTTCTACTGATGTTCTTCCAGTTTGTCTCTATCAAGCTGTCTTAGGAAATGCATGAGCAGGGACCCACTGTTTGCTCGCTTAATGCTATAGCTCAGGAAACAAAGAAAAGGAAAAGCACCCTGCTTTCTTCCATCTGGTTGGCTGTGTGGGAAACAAGACTCTTACCTGCTAGCAGCAGAGGAAATGCTGGCTGCAGCCAACTGCTTCCCAGCACATGGCCCCTAGCCCTGCCATTGCTCCTATTCCTAACCTGGGGCATGCCCTTCTACCCCGCTGCTGAGGCTGGGCTGATATATGGAGAAAAGAAAGGAGGGAAAATGCATGTAGGAAGAAGCAAGCATTTCTGAAGCAAAGGATAGCAGATCAATACCCTAGAAACTGTTTCTATAACGTAAATGATTAATGAGAAAGTGTGTGTGACTTGGAGCAGAAATCCATTCCCCAGTGAGTGCCATCTCTTCCAGGCTCCCCACCAAGTGCACTTTTGCTTTCTAATATTTTTGGACAAGAGATTAGTTTAGGAGGCAGCCAAGGGTGAGAACTCCTTGGAAATTAGATACAGCACTACTGTTATCTAAATCTCCCACACATCTCTTTACCACAGCTAAGTGCCTGCAATGGGTGAAAATCCAACCTCTGTCTCTTGTTCTAGTTTCAAAACAGGTACATTAGCTGGGTCTGATGATCCGAGCACTAGTAGTAGTACTAGCATCTGTTGTTGCTATTATCAACCTTCATAAAAGGTCTTTTGCCTATCCTTGAAGGCAGTTTAACAGTGAAACTCCTTCCAGCACTGAAAACGGTGTCCTCTCCATTTTGTGGTTATGTCACGTTCCTGCACTTGTCAGATGATGACCCAGAAGAGGTAGCAGCCATATCAGTCAGTCTTTTCCATCCCCGGGAGTCAGCCAGGGATAAAGTTTGACTGGGTACTATAAAAGATTTATTGGAAGATGTAGTTGAGCTGACATCTCTGCTCACTTGTGGGATTTCATGGCACAGCACGGCAGGTTGTGTTTCACTGTGCAGGGCTGCTCTTCTCCTGTGCTGGTATCTCTCTGGCTTTGTCAGTGAGCCCTCACAATCGAGATTTCAGCTGTGGATGTGCACAGTCTAAACCATACCACGTGTTATATCCTGTGTGTCTTCCTAGAGGCCCAGTTGCTGTGCTCAGTAAGCTCCAGTGAAAGATCCTGCTTGGATTCTCAGGCAATAATTGAGATTTCATTAAGAACTTACATTATTTTTAGCAAGGTGGAAAAAGTCCTTTTTCATCATCTGAGATTTAGTTCTCTCCTTCAAGTCATCCAGCCAAGACACTTCCACCAGGGTGCTGAGTCACACAGCTGAAGATGGTGCCACCTTGTCCTTGCAGGAATGAGTGTGATATCATCTGGGTTTTGAACCCTGAGCTGAAATGGTGCCCGTGGCATGCTGA
>NW_008246057.1:4793780-4810902 GCF_000691975.1 Corvus brachyrhynchos | reverse complement strand
ACTCTTCAGCAATCCAGTCCAAAGCCCTGACCCTGAAAGGCAGCCCACACAGAGGTCCTTCCAGCAGCTCCTGTATAAGCTGGCTTAAACCTGCTGCTGACAGTTATTTTCATTCTCATATTTAAATGTAAGCTGTGGGTATGGCAGAGCAGGATTTGGTATAAATCAGTTAATTGAAACTCAGCCAACTTGTGTCAGGGCTGAAATAAACCTGAAAGGTTTCCTCGCAATTATTTTATTTTTATATCAGCAATTATAAAATAATTCAAAGGAGGGCAAGTCTCAACACCAAACAGCTTCTCTTCCAGAGAGACTGCTCCCAGGCACAGGACAGGCTGGCAGGATGGCAAGGCATGGCGAGGAGGAGTGCCAAGGGACCCTGCCAGGTGCCAGGGGAGCTGCAGGTGAGGGCTTCTTCCTGGCTCTGCTACCCTCCCCTCACCAACACTTTCTCAAGTGTCCCCCTCTTTCTTCTCCTCACTGCAGGTGGCTTTATCTAGCTCTTCCCTAACAGGCAAGGAGGTACCACCTCCTCTGCCTCTGAGCTCCTGTCTCCAGAAGTAGATTAAACTTGAATAAAGGAAGCGTTTATACATCTCAAAGCCTCTCAACCACAATGGTGAAAAGGCCTCAAAGGATTGCACATTATGCCATCACAATGGAGGAGGTAAGTTTTTACAGTGCTGTTGAAGGAAGAGTTGTAGTCCCCACACATGCTGTCAGCTGCAAAACCCCAGCATGAATAAAGGAGCACTGTTTTTCTTTGCTCCTCTCTGCCTGGATGATGGGTATCTGATGTGCTGGGATCTCTCATCACTGGAGTTAAGAGCAATTTCCATTCTGTGAGCCAGCTGACATGCATTAGGAGGAAGTGACCTATACCCCAGGAGTGCACACTTCTCTCATTTTACTGAAGGAGCCTGAAAACCTTCCTTGAAGAACAATATCTGAAATTAGGCAAGGCTATAGAAGGTAAGACATGGCAGAACACAGATCCATGAAGGGCCCATCCAGCAGTGTCTGGTGGCTGTGCATCCCACAGGATTTCACATTCCTGACCCTCCCACCAGCAGTTGTATGTAAGATATTAAATGTTTGCCATGGTAAACTGCTGGGCTGAGAGATGCTGAACAACATCTGATTCAGCTCCGTGTGAAGCCCATTCAGCTCAGGCTGGCATAGACCTGTCCTCTCCACAGACCTGATGCTCACAGGGACAGCCAAAAGCCCTTCCAGAGCTACAGCCCTTCCAGGCTTCCATTTAACCATCTTTGTGTATTTTAGGGTAGAAACTCTGCCTGAGTCACCTCTCAGCAGGGTTTATCTGAAAGCAGGATGTCAGGGACTTGGGTCATGCCCTCTTGGACAAGTGGAGAGCCCCTTGGGAAGATTATGCTGTGGCTCTGTTCTCACTCACTTGCTCAACTGGCACAGCTGCCTTGCCTTCCCCACAGGAAGCCTTTCCACTGAAAGAGAAAGCTCAGTGCTTCTTTCTGAATCCCACAGAGCACAACATAAATCCATCTGCAGGGGAAAAAAGAAGAAATAGAGTGTGCAAGTTTTGCAGACAGTTTTCACAGGCACCTGACATCAGTTGCACACCTCTGTTCTGCCTGCAGCTGCTGCCAGAAGTTATTTGCCATTCCCATATCTGTCCTGGAAGAAGTTGTGTCTCTGCTGTTTGGAAATTGTGGGCACAGGCAGCAGCTTGAGAACAGTCTTGGACTCCAAGAGCTTCAGCTTTACCTGCTTACGGCATAGGGCTGGCACCATAAGGAAGTCACTGAGCCACCTGGCTGGGTTTCTCTTGCACTGAGCCACAGGAGCAGCACGAAGCTGGGCAAGATCAGCCAGCATCTTCTCAGGGACTCAGGTCATATCTAGTGCCAGGGGTCATGGAATGGCCCACACATGCCCTTTGATCTTCCGGGTAGAAACAAAACAGGGAAATAATCCTTCCTCTCACCCTGCCTCCCATAAGAAGAGGAGTAAGGAGAGCACTGATTCTTATAGAGAGGAATTAAATATTGTCACAGACTGACCAAGCATTGTATGCAGCCATCCCTGCTCTCCCTCCAGTGTTTCTGCTGCCTAACAGTGCTGGTCAAATCCATGGTGCTCATATCTCCCATGGGCATATTCTGCAGCAGAGTTTTGATCCCATGAAGTGTGTGTTCACTTCATCTAGTGCCATAATTATTAAGGTGGGACTGCAGGTTCTCTCCTCTACCCTGATTTGGAGATGCTCTGTGGCAGACAAATCTATACACTCACACAGAGGCAGCAGGGGGATTAGGGACAGGTTTTTGAAACCTGTGTCTGTTCTCCTGGTGCTGAAGGAGCTAGGATCTAGCTAGCAGAGCATGGGGCTTTCCTCATGCAGCAGACCAGGCTGTGTTTAGATCCCAGAGATCTGGGTTCCTTTGATTGTCTTACAAGTCATGTCAAATGCTTTACAACTTATTTCATGAGGTACCTGTGGGAACAGTCAGATGTGCTGCATCTCTCCCTAAAACTAACATGATTCTACTGCAGTGGGAGTTTGGGGGATTAGTAGCACTTAATTACACAGTTCTTTGAGCAGCATCAGTCTTCCTCATGTGCAGGCTGGAAGAGTCACAAGTTAATGACAAATATTTGTTCTCTTTAATTGTGTGTACCAAGGGAGGATAGCCCAGCTCCTTCCAGTTTTCCTCCTCCATCCCTCTGACAGCTTCAACACCACCTGCTCTTAGAGTGAAGTGGGCACAGAAATAAAATCCGTGCTGATTTTTGGACCGGGCAGGCAACATAGGCTTGTAATGTGAGAACATGCACTTTATTTTTAAGTACAGTGAAGAACTTGGGCATACCTTGTTGCAAATGGAGTGATGCACTTCACTTGAAATAAAGAAGTATCAATATGTTTATTGGTATGAAAAGCAATTTTAAAATCTGTTAGTAAATGTGACAGCAGTTTAACAAACTCAGCAGCAAGGTACACTTGGTTACTTGCTGCATAGAGGACAGAGTAAGACAAAACTGTCAGGGAAACTCTCCAATTGAGTCCTGAGGTTCAGAGAGGACCCTCTTACATTCTAAACTCCTATTTTGAGGGAAGTTTAGGGGTGGCTGGATCCAAACTGGGTCCCAAAATTAGTCAATGATTTATGTCTAAAGGATTTTACATGTACAATCAATCCTTTTTATCACTTGGCTACGATTTCAAAGTTTCAGGAAAAAAAAAAAAAAGTAGTTCTTTCCTCCAGGCTGCTTCTCCTGTACATTGCTGTTATTCTACCATCGTTCCTCTGGGACCGCATCCCTCACAAGCATCACTCCTCAAATTCCCTGGGAGCCAGGACCAGCCTCACAGGCTCCCACTGCTTCACCTCACTCCTTGGCTGCAAGGACCTCGAGCACTCTCCTCTTCCTCCCAGGCTGTCCCAAAAACGGCTCCTACTCCCCAGCAGCTCTTCTCCTCCTTGTCCTCCTCCTCATCATCATGTGTTCACCCCTCTCCTTCATCCATAAAGACAGATACAGCCTGTATCTTCTTTTGCCAAAGCCTAGAAGTGCTGGATCATCCTGTCCTTCTCTGGTTTGTTCTCACTAAGGAATCAGACAAAAAAAGAAGTTTCTGCTTTTCTCCTGTAGCTTTCAGATTACGAAAAATATTTTTGACACAGTACATCACTGGTGCAAACACATCACAGTGAGAGCACTGGAAGGACTGACTGGCTGGCTGGTCTCACCCTGCAAGGCGTGGTCAGAGCGATCACCAGCTGATGGAACAAGATGCGTTTGAAGCCATGGGGCTTCAGACCGAAGCACCATGGTCCAGGGAGGTGACCAGATCCCAGGCTCTCGTGGATCTACATTTCAATAGCAGTGTCACCCTGCTGAGTGCCACTGGCATGCTGCTGAGCCATCTGCACCTCCCAGTGCTGCCTGCTGCACCGGGATAGCAGAGATGGTCTTGTGTGGCCATGCCGGGACCCCCTGCAGCAGCACGTGGCTGCTGTAGTCACATCCCACATCCCACATCCCCATCCTGGGGTGTCCACAGCATCCTTCAGATGTGGGACTGGGCTCATCATTTACACCCTTTGAGTTTCGGGGGAGGGTGTAGGGGGGTGTGGTTTGAGTTTTTGTGTTGCTTTGCACTTTTTTTTTTTTTTTTAACTGGTGAATGAGCAGTTCTTTATGCTGTAATTATGGGGGAGAGCTGAATATCTACAGCCTTGCTCTGCCAAAACAGGCATGTATTATGAGTGCTCTCATTCGAGCTTATATGTTCATGGTCTGTGGTGTAATGGGGTCCTGATCCACATGAGGGACTCCAGTGAGCTGCTGCAATGTGAATGGTAATAGGTACAGCTGATACATAAGGCTCAGAAAAGATTTATGCCTTTGAAAGATCAGGATTTTTGCTGCTCCTGTACAGAGGATAAATGATCCATGTAAACTTTGTCCTCAGTTTCCCATTAACTTACGTTTGCTTATGTTTCTGCTCTATGTAAGTAAAACTGACAAAAAATCATGAAAAGATCATTAATATAATATATATACTGTTGTGGATATATAAGGTTTAATACCTTTGAATATTGGTGCCAAGATTTGGCCCCTTTTTTAATGACTCTTTTTGTAAGGCCAGATTTGAAAAATCTGTGATTTAGAAAACTCTTCACAGGCAAATTATTAAATTTTTCTGAAAAAAAAAAAAAAGAAAGAAAAAAACCCTACTACTAAAGAGCATCATTGGATGCTCTTTGAAAGACCAAACAGTTACTCAAATGTTGTTTTCATTGTATTAAAAGGTAGAGCTGCTCTACTATGATTAATTTTTCGTGTACTGAGTAGAAAGGGATAATCAGAGTGTGCTTCATACAGATTGACTGCAATGGCTTTCTAATTAAGTAGATGACTACAGAGCTAATGAGATTCAAAATTAATTTTCATATATGAATTTGGCCAAACCTATTTTAAGAACCATGAAAACAGATTGGTCAGAAGCTTTTTTTGATGTCAATCAACTGCTATTTTGGAAATAATAAGAACCATGAAAACAGATTGGTCAGAAGCTTTCTTTTGATGTCAATCAACTGCTATTTTGGAAATAGGCGTTTTATCACCAGGGTGGCTGTTTTGCAATGGCTTTTGCCTCTACCTGGTGGCTGGAAGATGAATTGCATGATACCCAGTTTTTCCTTGGTTGCAGGCAGGCAGTGTTTTTCGATAAGGTTATATATAAACATGAAAAGCACTCTAAGCTTTTACTATGTGGGGACTCACCTTTTTTTCCCCATTCCACGGTCTGGTCAAGAAACTAATGGAAAGGATTGGTGGTGTGGATATGTGAATAAATAAGATACATTCATCACAGTTAGCATCAGCAGCCATGACTCACATATCTGTAAGATTCCTTTGAAACCATCAACAGACTGGTGTTAACAGACAAGCAAAACCCGAAAGATAGTCAATTCGATTTTCAAAAGGTATTGGGGAAATCCTTCAACAGCAGTTTGTAAAATAGCTGCCATAGATTAAGAGAGAGTAAGAGAGAGTGTTTTCATGTGAGCAAGCAATTGGCAAAACCCAGGAACACACCAGCATTTGTCACAGAGAAGGGGAGTCCCAGCTGGAGTCCTACACTGACATATGCTGCGGCTCCTCTGAGCAACCAGTTTCTATAAAATCTGCAAACAAAGGTGAATACTAGACCTTCTGGGATATTGGGTAAAGTCAGTCAACAATATGCAGCTGTCCAAAATAATACGGACAAAAGTTACTTCAGCAGTTGCAGAAGAGTTTCAGAGAACGCAGAAACTGGACAATAAAATGGCAGGTGAAATTGCAGATAAAAGATAGAGAAGTTTAAGTCAAACCCATTAGCAAACCCAATTGTAGCTTCCAAGAGGCAGAGATAGAACCTGAACAAGCAAATAAAAACAAGATGCACAGTTCTGGGCCCCCATTTCAAGGCAAATATAAATGTGAAAATCAGTTACAGAAAAAAACTGTAGCCATTAGCCTTGAAAATAAATAACTGAGCAGGGAGACAATAAATAACTGCACATGAAGTCTTGAGCAGGATGAAGGAAGGGAGCAGAGAGCATTGTCTGAGGGTGTTTGCAGCCCTGAGCAGGTGGCAGATGCTACAGGGAAGGAAAGGGAGGGTTTCTCATACAATGCGTGCTGAAGTTTCACAGCAGTTTGTGGGAGGATGACAAAATTTGTACAGTTCAGAAAGCAATCAGCTAAATTCCTGGAAGAAAAATTCATTTGGCACTATTAAAAATGATGGTGTTACTTCTGGTAAGGAAGTCTTTGAACCACACACAGTTGCAGTCTGCAAGCACTTCCATGAAGCACCAGCACCTTCTTCTTGTCTCCTTTTGCTCTGCCTGCAGGACCTGTCACTGCCAGAGACAGGGTAACAAGCCAGCAAGCTCTTTGGTCTGCTTATTCTTGATTTTTTTGGTATCATTTACATCCAGTACATTCCACATTTGAGGAAAAGCACCAAAGGCTCTCTTACTAATGATTTGCTGGAACACATCTCATCTCCCACTAGATGACATTTCAAACCTCAGCAGGAGTTATCTACAGCGTCTATAGCAGGACTGGAGACAGCTAGTCAGAAAAGCCTCAACTAAATGTGAAAGAGGGCTAAAATCCTTTCTATTACTAAGTCCACAGTGTACAACAAGTGCAACACTGCAACTACAACAAATTCCCATATTACATGTACTTAAGAAGTCTGTATAGCATGTATAGCTCACCTTAAATCTGACATACTCTTGAGAGCTTGACTTTGCAAAGGCAGTAAAGTTCATTTAATTTGGTCTCTGTGTGTTTTGTGTGAATAATTAGTAGGAATAATTTTTTAAATCAGCAAGACTTTACATTTGTACTGTACATTTTATATTTTGGGATGATTTTCCTTTATCAGACCCAGTGTGGCTCAAGCTGCTCTCTTCCTGTGAGTGTAGGCAAAGCCCACCCCAGACATACAAAAGACCCATTGGAAGGTCCTATCTGCCTGCATCTTTCAGTCAGATTGTGTCTCAGGGCAGCCAGTGCTCCCACAGCACTGAAACCCTGATCATGGTCCACAGTGAGCACTTGTGCTTGTCAGGCTCAGCCCAAGAGGTGCTGAGTACCCCCTGCCATGGCCACCCTACCTGTGGGCATGGTCTTCACTGCACAGCCAGCCTCAGGCAACCCCAAGAGGAAGAAGACAGGTGTGTATGGCTTTCAGATAAGCCAATGGCACCAGATAAACCCTTGCAATGACACTGCTAGTTGTAGTAATACAGAGGCAATCCAACCCGAGCAAAGCAACTGCGCTCGGACCTGCCAGCAGACATCATGTCAGCTGTGACTATCACATCTCAGCATATCTCAGTTAGCAAAACTGTCAGTGGACAATAGGACAATCTAAATGCACACCACCAGTGAGGGCTGCCAGGAAGGTCCACCCAGCACTCCACGTGTTTGATGTGTCATCTGCTTCTGATCGACCAGGGCAGTACTGCAAGCTCGTGCCCCAAAGCAGTTCCAGTTGCTGGGATTCAGACTCCGAGGCAGAGGGAAAACCACAGAAAAATGCTTGATTAGGAGCCATGTCTCTTGGAACACCCTGCCATCACCTCTGCACATCCAAAGGAAGCCTCTGCACCTGGGTGATGAAATGCAGTGGCAGGGCTGATACTAGGCAGCTCTTCCAGCACTTCCAGGTTTCACTAGCTCAGAGTTACAGGAGGATGGGATGGCTTGACACAGGTTGACTACACCCCATGACAACCATCCTGAGAAGTTCAGCACCAGGTAGGAAGCCTGCCAAATTGTGAGATTATTGTGATTTTCCACTTTACGACCACTTTCTACTGCAGCATTATATCTCAGTAAGCCCTAAGAGAGATTGGTTTCAGATGGGGCCAGAAGAAAGAGAACACTAACTGGTGCTCCCTCCTGGCAGTCTCATCCCTCTCTTCTGTCCTGCCTCAGTAATTTACCTTGCTCTATCTTCCTTGCCCTGTTTTATCCTGCTCTTTTCCCACTGTTTGCTGTCCTGTTTTGAAGTTGGAAAGGACCTCTGGAAGTATGTGGTCCAAGCCTGTGCCCAAAAACGGTCACCTACAGCTGTTTGTCCAGGCCCATGGTCAGATGGCCTTTGAGTATCTCCAAGGACAGAGACACCCCAAGATGGAGACTCCTGGGCAGCCTGTGCCAGTACTCAGTCACCCTCTCAGTGAGAAGGTGCTTCCTTGATGTACAGAGGGAACCTCCTGTGTTTCAGTTTGCGCCACTCACCTCTGGTCTTGTCACTGGGCACCACTGAGAAGAGCCCAGCTCTGTCCTCTGTGCACCCTCCCTTCAGGTATCTGTACACTCTGATGAGATCCCCCTGAGCCTTCTCTTCTCTGGGCTGAACAGTCCTAACTCACTCAGCCTTTCCTCACAGGAGAGGTGCTCCAGCCCTTCCATCGTCTCCATGGCTCCTCACTGGGCTGTCTCCAGTGTGTCCATGTCTCTTCTGTATGGGGGAGAGCAGAATTGGACCCCACACTCCAGTGTAGGCTCTCCAGTGCTGAGCAGAGGAGCAGGATCCCCTCCATCCTCCTGGCAATACTTTGCCTAGTGCAGCCTGGGAGGACACCAATAGTTCTCTTTGCACTCCACTGCACAGGACCAGGAGAACCACTGTGCAGAGCTCACCTGAGATGTCATTGAATGAACTCTAACAGCCACCAAGTTCCTACCAATGGATTAGCAAGGCCAACCACTTCTGTATTTTAGAAACATGCTGCCTTGAGGCTGAGCAAACCATCTGATCAAAAACTACAGTACATAAAAAAGGCAAGGCCTTTCCAAGAGAGCCTTGCCTCAATCCATACAATAGATTGAGGTCACGGATTAGGACAGCAAGCAATCTTGGTTGTAGAACAGTAAAACACAAATACAGGGCAATATGCCTTCAGCAACCCAAATATTCACATGTCTCTGGCACCTGCAGGGTTTATACAGCATGCAGCTGGGTGAGAAAGCAAAGAAAGAGTATGAGAATACCCTCTTCCAAACAAGGCCAAAGGCTTCCCTTCATCCCCTTTCCCAAGGAGCAAACCATTGGCACCCAGTGATACCCACCCATGAGAAGTCCAGCATCCCAGCACTCCAGCACTATGCCCCATGACTATCCCAGGACTCTTCCCTGTCCCAGTCTGTGCTGACAGTATGCTCTGTTGGTTGAAATTTTCAGAATAAGACAACTTTGACAACTTTTTTCATCTGTGAGAGTGGCAGCTGCGGGAATACTTTTACTTCCAAGTCTCTCAGCCTCCTCATAGTTCAGAAAATACTTGGTTTTTTTGCACTGTGGGTGGAAAAGAAGATCAGCACTTTCTAGTGCTAGAGCAATGCTCTCTGGACGAGTAGCAAAGAGTCCCAGTGTTTCACCCACAGTCTGCAAAACCCAAGGGCATCAAGGCATTTCTCTAACATGACATGGCAGAAGGTGCAACTAACTGTAGAGGCAGCACCTAGGGATGATGCTGCACACTCCAGTAGGAATGGTTAGAGATATTCCCAGAGGATTTTTTTCACCTGAAAATGTGTTTTGGGCCCCTGAGGATGATGAAATCATCAAAATGGCATTTCCAGCTGACGGTCAGGTCAGGAACCATAGAATCATCAAGGTTGGAAGAGACCTTTTAAACCATCATGTCCAACCGTCAGCCCAGTACTACCACTGTAACCCCTAAACTACTAAACTGCTACGGGGAAGCAGGCAGGGTGGGCATGGTGCTGCTTTGGCTCTGCAGAGCCCTGTGAAACCACTGCTGCAGCATGAATGATGGTGGGATTTGAAACCAAAGCTGCTCTGTGGAAACCATCTTGTGTGTCTCTGGTTTCTTTGACGGCTGAGACACGTCTGTTGGTACAGGGAAAATCAGCCTGGCAGCACTGGTGGAGTTGGAGAACATGCCTGACAGCCAAATGAGCTTCCCATTCCCCCAGCCTGTGTAACCAGGGATTATTTTTGTCCTTTTTCCTGACTACAGTGTTCAGGCTAGATTATCTGAAGATAAGGGTGTTTTGGGGCATGCCAGATAGAACAGGAAATGACCTCTGGCTGTAACTGAGCAGGAAAGAGAGTTGCCCCTGCCAGTGAGGCTGCTGTGTGCTGAGGGGCTCCAGTCGCTGCAAATAGGCTTCACCAATTTTACTTAAAAAGCAGAATTTGGACTGCTTCCCAGATTATAATTACCTATGTATAAATATAATGATAATTACGCTACCTAAGAGAGACCTCAGAGCACAAAGCTGACAAGTGATGACAACTAAATTCATTAAGAGTGCAAAGGCTCTTCCTGTCCTTTATGAAACAACACTGAGTGATCTCCGAAGAAATACAGCAACCAGACATGTAGTCTGTTAATAAGTGGTGAGCCTGGTGAAAGCTTCTGGAGAGGCAGGACAATGAACTGTGGTGCTCAGTAGCTGGCAGAACAGCAGAAAATAGAACAGCTAAGATACTGGATTTTGAAAATGCAATGTGTTTCGTACATTTGGAGTGAAACTTGTTTAGGCTGGGAAATAAATCAGGGCAGGGGCTGTTTTCATCACAGAGGCCAACAGACATGACTTTCTTCCCAGAGAACAACTCTTTTACCTTTCCCAACACACTCAGGGTAACTCTGTCCAAATTTCTCATGGGGCATAGTCCCAAGGGCTGTGCTAAGCCCAGCCTGGCATGGGCTGACCAAGGAGGTGAGCTGGCACAGGCAAAGCTCAGTCTGGGAGTTCAGCAGCAGTACAATGCACACCATCCAGGCCTGATCCCTCTGGATGTCTGCAGCAGGACATGGTGTCTCCGTGAACCCCTCCCAGAGCCAGAGAGAGCCTAAACTGAGGCCCAGCACAGTCTCAGTTAGTCTTTTTCAAGTGATACGGTATACTGGTGTTTCAAACACTTTCTATTTTTCCACATTCAGAGTTGCCAAGCCTCAGGGATACTGACAAACACCCAGAATGTTAAAAAATGGATCTATGAGAAAAAAATTACAATTCCTAGGACTCTTGGGAAAAGATGAAAAGAGGTTATGGCACAAGGTGTGCTTCCAGTCCAGGACTAGAAACCAAGACTATGTCTTTCCATTGAATTCTAGGTATGAAATAAAACCAGGAAAGGGGGGGAAATAAAAATAGTCGTAATATCTCACATGCAAAACCTACAGCAATTAAGAGAAGTGCTGAATACCTACTTCACCTTCTCTTGCTGAAACAGCCACAAAGCCATGAACCCCACCATTATTGGAGTAACCTGTTACGCTGACTTCATATTCCCACATTAAGCATTTCAGTTAATATTTTTATTTTTCCAACAGGGCAACTAATTCCCTGCCTGCAAGTGTTTCATTAGAGCTGTGTGTTTCCTCCCCTAAGAGTCTGAAACACCTTGTCTTTGAATGTAATTGAACTGGAAAAGGAACAGGTTAGACCAAAGTCACATTGTCCTTGCTTTCACTCTACCTTCGTGCCCATCCACCAGAAGCTCTTTGAATAGTCTCTGATAAGTAGTTGAAAGAATTTTCCTCTGTACTTTTCTTCTGCAAATGTAGCTGTGTCCAAGGAGCCCATGGCAAGCTCATGAAAAACAGGCTATGAGGTCCTACTGCCAGGAAGGAGCTGAGCAGAAAAGTGGCTGGGTGTGTAGATGTTACATAAATAGCCAGGACTGTTTAATCTAATGACATGAAAACTAACCAGCTTCTGGAGAAGAATCTCCTGGTGCTGAGCAAGTGGGCAATATAATGGCAGATGATACTTCATGCTGATAAAGACAAAATAATAGAAATTGGAGAAAAAAGCCTAATCCTATCTCTATGCAAATCACAGAAAGTTTAGAAAATGTTAGTTTGCGCCAGCAAAAAAAAATACTTTGGAGGGATTAAAATGCCTAGGAAACAATATTTCAATATGAAATGGGTGTCTAAATCTTACAGAGAGCTGAAGGAAATACTAGGGGAGAAATTGGAGCAATCTGGATTCTAACACCATGTTGCGAACACCCATGTGTAGTTACTGAGGAGCAGCTACTGATGGTGGTACAAGAACAATATCCCATATTCCCATGTAAATGCAGAGCATGCCTACCCCATGAGCAGGCAGAGCAGTCCTGCAGACTTCTCCACAGCCACAAGCCTCTCTATCAGTACTTGAACTCTACTACTTAATCTGCCCATCTTCTGTGCCACCTCCTTGCTCCTCGTGGTTCTTGTAGCACTGTCAATAACTGCTCCCTGGTGACCACATCAGGGTGTTTGTAATGTGTTGATAGACTCAGCCTGCTCCAGTCCCAAACCCATTGCTCAGTCAAACTAGAGTGTCTACCAAGATAGTGTTTCCCTTTTGTACTCAGTTCTTATTAATTAGTCCCCTAATCCCCTGATTAAACAACAGGAGCTGGCAAAGCAAGGAAACTTGTCCTACTGCACCTTTATTTTGATGAGCTGACAGCAAACTTTCAGCAAACTCTTGGGCAAAGCCACAAGAGCTGATTTTTTAATCTGTTTGTACATCATAAGGTGAGACCCTGTGAGAGGGAAAGCTCAAATCCTGCAAAACAAACAGCAAAAGGTAGTTCTCCAGGGTTTGTTTTTCACTCAGTACCTCTGTTAACATATAGGAGAGATATGGTAAGTACAGAAAAGCATATCAATCTGTAGAGCTGCTCTCCTCTGCTTACTTGAACTGGATGATTAGTCTCACATTTTATTTACTCATTTGTTACAGTATGTGTTACAGAGCTTGTTATTATGTAGAAGTACATTTCTGATGCATTAATCTCTATATCACTTCCTTCATAAGTAACAATCAAGCCTTATTCAGCTTTTATTTGCTCTTGGCCACTGTGCAATTTTTGAACATGAAGTTTGCTCTTCTATTGGTTTATTTGTCTTATTTGCATGTTGTAACTAGTGGAGCCTTTAGCTAAAGTGAGGAGGGAGAAAAATACCCAAACCAATTTAGAGTGAGGAAATCCACAGGCAGTGTTTGAGTAGGGTGGAGCTGAGCTCCTTAGGGTAAATTATAAATGGATGGTATGAAGTCTAAAGAAATAAACAAGTTCCAACACTGAACTGTGGCTGTATCCATGGAGGATTTTAAAAGAAGCAACAGTATGATTTGCTATAACAGACTCCAAGAGAGCTCTAAATTGTCTCTACTCTTTCTGAAAAGAAAAGCTACATACAGCCAAGAAGACTTAAACATAATTCCTGCAATAAGGATCCCAGAATTTTGAAATCCATTCTTGGCTTTAAGAATAATGAATGCTAGCAATAAAAGTATTTTCTGGAATGCTTCCAAACCTGTGTGGTTCCTGCAATAGGTGAAGGATCAAATTTCACCTTATGGAGCTTGAGCTAATTCTTCTATCCCTAAAATGAACTCAGATCCAATGTGGAAACATAAATTACTTTTGCTCATTTGACCATTCTTGGGCTGGACATGGAACAGATTTGCGAGGGGACTGGAAGTCCAAATGTCTGTTCACAGAGCAATTTCTCATGCTTTCTGTAGTGATTGGAGAAATCGCCTAAAATCCTGGGTTCATCCAACTTAAATTCACTATAATGATCATCTCCTCAGACCAGTTTGCACACTGTATCAGGATGAGGTCTTCTGGAGGAAATTTGAGCAGACAGAGATCCTCTCTGTGCTGCCCTGACCCAGAAAGCCAGGGATGACTCAGCCAGTGACAGACCAGAGCTCTCACCTGCCTCCTGCCATGGGCAGGGGAAACCTCCAAAATTGAGGAATTCCTCTTAGTTTTCCCCTTTCATTTTTTATTAGGCTTTGTCTGGGGTCACAGAAGATAGCTTTCTGCTGATGTGCAGTCCCAGACAATGAAGACACCCAACACTGAGGGTAGGATTTAACAGCAACCAGCACAGGTAGTCTGAAAACTAGGAAGTTATTTGTTATTTGGTTTTGGTTGTTTTGGTTTTTTTCATATCTAATATGTTGTCAGTTTATTTAAAATAATAGGTAATAAATACTGTTCCCCTCCAAAACCTAGTATTATTCACTTCTAATGTGTGGCACAAAACATCCAGTTTCTTTCCAGGTGCTGGAAAATTGTACAGTTGTGGAATAAATTGTGGTTAAAGGCTGCTTTATTACTACCTGTTGTGGTTTCTCAGATTATTTTCTCAAAGTGTTACTTTAGCAGGAATAGATCACTGGAGCATTTGTGAAGTAAATAAATGCAGTTATGAAAATGTGATGCATGTACCAATTTATGTTAACACTATGTATATAGAGATCTTGTACAAGATATAGATTGTGTTGCATGGATGCCTAAAATTGAGGATAACTTTCTTCTTCTTCTTCCCCGAAGCAAGAGTTTAGAAGCTAAAACCCGTGGTTTGGAGGGGTGGGGGACACACTGCATATGACTTTTTTGCCATATACTTCATAAATCCAATGACAAAAATCTTTTCAGCACTCTTGTTCTTAAAAAAAAAAAAAAAGTGAACTATTTTAACACAGCATTACTGAATGTGAATTTTAAGTCCTTCCTCATAGCACTGGTGGGCCAAGGTAAGAAAAACTCCATCTCCTTCTATAGAACCACCTCTTCCACAGGGATGGATGTTACACTGAATCACTTTATTCCCAACCTTAAAAATGCTACTGGATCTAGGTGCAGGCAACCCCGGGTCTGCACGAGCCTTCCTCTGGGCTACAGATCTGACAGCAGAGTCCCAGTTAAGGAATGATTCTTGATCTCTCCCCTGGTCTTGTAAACTTCCTGTTTTAGGAAAATCCCTTACAGTTTAACTGCTTTTTTTTTTTTTTTTTTTTTAAACTGAGCACTGAATGAAGCTGGGTAACAATTCCATCTTTTTTTTTTTTTTTAATCTTCTCAGTTTTGTTTTAAATTCACTTTGGAAAGAAACTTGGAATATTTCACTCCTAGACAAGTTGAAACAGAGAGGTTTTTAGCTGTGAAATGAATATGTCATCAATTAGTACTAAGGAAACAAACGGTCAAGGAAAACCTCACCCACCTGCCTTTTTTATGGACGTCGCTCATCATGGTGATGTCAGTGTGATTTCTTCTGTAAGAAAAGCACAGCTTCTGTAAGAAAATCTGCAGAATCAGACGCAAAGAAAGTATCTGGTTTTCTTTGAAGGATCAGCCTTCATTGAAAGCTTGCCAGCTAAAACAAGAGAGACATGTAATTCTGTTTTTGTTCCTCACCTTGAGTTGCCTTTACCAAACGTTCTGTTTCACTGTTGCCTTCTCTGGCTCTTCTGGACCCATTGAAGCAGGAGCAGAAAGAGATCCCCTCAATTCTGACCTCTGATCTAACAGCGACCCCTGTCTCCATACAGAGCGATCTGGGAACAGGCATGATGACTCGTTTCACCCCTGGAAAGTCGTTTGAGTTGCCAGCGTGTTAAACAAGCCATTCTTTTTGCTAGAGCAGCGAGTCAGTCTTCAAAACTTTATTCACCATTTTGCATTTGAAATCTATTTTAATGGCAAAATAGTATGACAAATGGTGTAATGCATGCAAGAAACAATAAGGATAATACATTTAATTAGAAAACAGTGAAACACCACACCAAGACAAAATTAACTGGAAATAGAAGGTAGGTCATACAAACAGGGAAAAGATGGAGGATTTTGTGTAATCATACACAAAATATTTGCATAATCATACACAAAATTGGTTTCTACAGAAGATATTACAGTATCTTCCCAACTCACAGTTGCCTCTTATTGCAATAAAAAGCAAAGAAAGAAGTTTAAACTGTCTCTTCTTACAAATCTATTTTATCCTGAAACATGTACTTGGATCTCATTTTTGAAAAGCCAAAAAAAGAGATTATTTTATAAAAAGAGGTTATTTTTCAAATTGTGGACATTAAGCACAGCAGAAAGAAAACGTAGAGTGAAGCAAGAAAAGTATGGACTTAAACTAAAGTTTCCTTATGCAAATCCAGAGTTAATACTGATTAGCCCAGCTACCAAGTGAGTTGCTTTGTTTCTGGAGTATAAAGCAGCTCACTACATCCACTCAAACTTGATAAATGAATGGAATGTTATGTTCAATTTTTTAAACTTTCTTTTCATGAGCCATCATTTTCATCAGAGGATATGCAAAGCCAGGTAAGCTTCTAAATTCCATTTTAAAAAATCTCTAGTTGAGTAAAGCTGAATCAGCAAAACATCTTCCAAAACCCCAATTTATAAAGCTATTTTTCCTCCTGACAGGCATACTGGCAATTATCCAGCTGGTTGGTTCTTTCTTTCTTTTCTTTCTTTCTTTCTTTCTTTCTTTCTTTCTTTCTTTCTTTCTTTCTTTCTTTCTCTTGCAATAATGCATTTCAGGGGATGAAAGCCACTGAAAGAATCTGGTTTGTTCATAGTCCTCTTCTAAGTGCTGAAGAGCCCGAACTGACAGTGACAGATCACTCTAAAAGTTGCCTCCCACCTCCTACAAGGAACAAAGTTTTGCAAAATCTCAGTCGGCAACCTTGGGCTGCTGATCGTTCACCACCCTGGTCTTCTTCCTACGTCAAGCTCTTGCACGCGGGATCTCTGTAGGTTGGCACCGGTGTTTGCCGCCGAGGGTGGGTAGCGTGAGCACCGCAGGCGGCTGTCCCGCACCACGTCCCGCCCCCCCCCCCCCCCCCCCCGCCCCCCCCACCAGGGGCCACTGCAGCCGCGGGGATGCGGCCGCAGCTCGGGCGCATCGCTCAGGCGTCTACATCGCTAAGGGAAAAGTAGCGCGACAAAAAGTGTTTAGCATAAAATTCGTAGAATTGACATTATAATCACCAGTGCAACATTTCCATGCGGGATTGGGCTTTGCTTCTTCCCACAGAAGTTTGCGTCCTGTTTATCACTATTTGCGATTGTCCCAAAGAAATCTTTAACTCAAGGCTCCACATCCTGCCGGCTGCTTTGCGTGGTTCAGAGCAAGGCGTGAGCACTGGGATACCGGCAGCCCCCCCTTGGGCCCCCACACGATGCTCATTTTGCCCTGGAAAGTACTTTCACTTTATTTTTCCCCCCGACATAGCGATAACTTAATAAACTGAATTTAAATGAATTTCG
>NW_008246057.1:4787469-4792396 GCF_000691975.1 Corvus brachyrhynchos | reverse complement strand
CGCCGCCGCTCAGCCACCACCTATCTGACAGTGACTGTGAGTGACACCAACGACCACGAGCCAGTGTTTGAGCAGCCCGAGTACCGGGAGAGCATCCGGGAGAACCTGGAGGTGGGTTACGAGGTGCTGACCATCCGTGCCACCGATGGTGATGCCCCAGCCAATGCCAACATGCTTTACCGCCTGCTGGAGCCAGGAGCTGGTGACGGAGTCTTTGAGATTGACCCGCGTTCTGGGGTTGTGAGGACCCAAGCCTCAGTGGACCGCGAGGAGGTCTCTGAATACCACCTGGTGGTGGAAGCCAATGACCAGGGCAAGGATCCGGGACCACGCAGTGCCACAGCTATGGTGCACATCACTGTAGAGGATGAGAATGACAACTACCCTCAGTTCAGTGAGAAGCGCTACCTGGTCCAGGTGCCAGAGGATGCCCCAGTGAACAGCCAGATACTGCAGGTACAGGCCACAGATCGGGACCGGGGCAGCAATGCCCAGGTGCACTACAGCATTGTGAGTGGCAACCTTAAAGGCCAGTTCTACATTCACTCTTTCTCTGGTGCCATTGACCTGATCAACCCTCTGGATTACGAGACTATTCGGGAGTACACGCTCCGGATCAAAGCCCAGGATGGGGGCAGACCTCCTTTGATCAACTCTAGCGGTATGGTGTCAGTGCAGGTTGTGGACGTGAATGACAATGCCCCCATCTTTGTGAGCACTCCCTTCCAGGCCACAGTGCTGGAGAATGTTCCTCTGGGCTACTCAGTGCTGCACATCCAGGCTGTGGATGCTGACTCTGGAGAGAATGCCCGCCTGGAGTACAAACTCATAGAGATGGCACCGTCCACTGGAGGTGCCCCTGCAGCAGGTGACTCTGGGTTCCCTTTTCAAATCAACAACAGCACAGGGTGGATCACTGTGGCTGCAGAGCTGGACCGAGAGACTGTGGAAAACTATCACTTTGGGGTGGAGGCCAGGGACCATGGTGTGCCAGTCATGACCTCCTCAGCCAGCGTGTCCATCACTGTCCTGGACGTGAACGACAACAACCCCACCTTCACAGAGAAGGTGTATCACCTCAGACTGAATGAGGATGCAGCTGTGGGCAGCAGTGTCCTGACCCTGACAGCAGTGGACAGGGACGTTAACAGTGTTGTGACTTACCAGATTACCAGTGGCAACACCAGGAACCGTTTTGCCATCACCAGCCAGAGTGGAGGAGGGCTGATCACACTGGCCTTGCCCCTGGATTACAAGCAAGAAAGGCAGTATGTGCTCACAGTCACTGCCTCTGATGGCACTCGCTTTGACACCGTCCAGGTCTTCATCAATGTCACAGATGCCAACACACACCGCCCAGTCTTCCAGAGCTCCCACTACACAGTGAGTGTCAGCGAGGACAAGCCTATTGGCACCTCTATTGTCACCATCAGTGCCACTGATGAAGACACGGGGGAGAATGCAAGAATCACTTACATTTTGGATGATAATATCCCCCAGTTCCGCATTGACCCTGACACAGGCACCATCACCACCCTGATGGAGCTGGACTATGAGGACCAGGCCTCCTACACGTTGGCCATTACAGCCCATGATAATGGTATCCCCCAGAAATCGGACACCACATACGTTGAGATCCTCATCCTGGATGCCAATGACAACGCACCCCGCTTCCTGCGTGACCGCTACCAGGGCTCGGTTTTTGAGGATGTGCCACTCTCCACCAGTGTCCTGCAGCTGTCTGCCACTGATCGTGACTCAGGCCTCAATGGCCGTCTCCTCTACACATTCCAAGGTGGTGACGATGGAGATGGAGACTTCTACATCGAACCCACTTCTGGAGTGATACGCACACTGCGCAAGCTGGACCGCGAGAACGTGGCTGTCTACAGCCTGCGGGCCTTTGCTGTGGACAGGGGCAGCCCACCACTGAAAGCCTCTGTGGACATCCAGGTGACTGTGCTGGACATTAACGACAACCCCCCTGTCTTTGAGAAGGATGAATTTGATATCTTTGTGGAGGAGAACAGCCCTGTGGGCTCTATTGTGGCACGGATCAGTGCAGCTGATCCTGACGAGGGGACCAATGCACAGATCATGTACCAGATTGTAGAGGGGAACATCCCCGAGGTCTTCCAACTAGACTTGCTCAATGGAGACCTCACAGCCCTAATGGACCTGGATTATGAGAGCCGGACGGAGTATGTCATTGTGGTGCAGGCCACTTCAGCCCCTCTCGTGAGCCGAGCAACTGTGCACATCCGCCTCCTGGACCAGAACGATAACCCACCTGTGCTGCAGGACTTCCAGATCCTCTTCAATAACTACGTGACCAACAAGTCCAACAGCTTTCCCTCTGGTGTGATTGGCAAGATCCCAGCTCATGATCCCGATGTGTCTGACAGCCTGGCCTACACTTTCGTCCAAGGCAATGAATTAAACTTGCTACTTTTGGACTCTGCCACTGGGGAACTCAAACTCAGTCGTGATCTGGACAACAACAGACCCCTGGAAGCCCTTATGAAAGTGTCAGTCTCAGGTAAGCAAGCGTTTGAATGTGTGATTCTGCTTGTCAGACCAGTACAGGGGCATGGACAGAAATAACACACTTGCAGTTTAGAGTGTAGCTTTTGGTTTCCTGAAGCAGCAATTTATCTGTGAAATTTTTGGAGAGGAACCACAAAAATGTATCAAGCCTATGTGCTGTAGATTGAAGTGGCGCTTTGAAGTTATTTAGTAAACGTGGATCACAAGGATAAATAAACATGAGTGTGCATGGAAGGGTGCTTACTCCCTCAGCTGAGGTGGTACCATGGCTGGAGCTTTTTCTGATGTGGTTCCATAAAGGTAGTAAATGATGTAACTTGCAAAGATGTAGGGAATGCGTGTGTATCTGTAATGCTCCCTCCCTCTTTTTTTCTGTCTCCCCTCCCTCTTTTTTTCTCTAAAAAACAAAGTTCAGATTTGGTGTCTCTGCTTTTTGAGCAACAAAACATGTTTACTCCCTTCTGTGTACCTAGAGCTTTGGCTGGCAGTTCCTCAGACCTCAGGCCAGAGCTGGTGTAGCCCAGGGGGAAGTGCTGCTGGTGGAGCTGTGCTGGTTTGCATTGCTGGCCTGCACTTCTGTGGGAAACGGCAGCTCTGAAAGCAGTGAGTTATGGCCGTGTGATAGCTGTGTAACATGGCCAATGGCACTGGAGTTGCTTTAGTGGCACTAGGGGCAGATACTGGCCAAATGCAGCCCCCAAATCAGGGCTGTTCCCGGGAGGGAGAGAAAGGGAGAGGGAGAGATACTGTGCCATTAACTTCATTGAGAACTTGTGTGTGTGTGTGAAGACTGTTCGATATTGTCCAATATGTACTTTTATTTGAGCACATACACGCTCTTAGGATATTATTCTTTTTCTGCTCAGTTGCTTGTTTATCATGGAATTACTTTTTATGCCTCTAATTGTGGCATCAATCATGCACTGAGTAATTTCCTCTGCAGGTGCCACTCTATAAAGTTTACTGTGGACCTGATCCCATATTTCTGTTGACTTTCAAAGGGTTAGCCAGATGCTTTCCTTGCTGCCTCTCTCTGCAAACTAAAACTAAGATTTGTGTTATCTTTGTAAAAAAGAAAAAAGTTCAAAGTAGTAGGTATGTAAAATCACACTTGGGGAGATTATTAGAAAAATAATAATCAAACTGTGGCATAATCCCAGCAGTGATTGTTTTGCTGTAGAAGCATCCACGGTGTGCAGCAAGGCGTCGGAAGAACGAGCCACACTCTCCCTTGTGTTTGCAGGCTTGAGTTTCTTTTTGCTTCAGAAAAATGAAAGTGATATTAACTGAGCTGACTGATTTTGCTGCAGTGTGTCTCCTGAAAAGCCACTCCTGGTTCTTCCAAAATGCTGGGGGGCAGCTTATATGGTAAGGTAAATGCTGTTTCCATGTCCTGTGAGGACTTGCAGGAAAAACAGACAGTAGGCTTGTGGCCTTAAAGAAAAACATTCGGATTAAGGTGCAGTTGATTGCATGGCCACTGTCTGTTTGAACCAGTAGCTCTTTATCTGGTAGCAGAAGATAAGAACTCATCTTGAAGCACAAAGCTTGGAAAAGTTGTTAGACTAGGTGAAGAATGTGTTTCAGAAAAATAGCTGACATGAACGATTCCTTTCTCAGTATAACGATTTACACAGTTTAAGTGGGTGAAGTCCAGGTAGGAGTGAAGACCTGTTTTCTTATGCGGGAGATTGATTATTCCAGCATCATTTTCATGTTTTGTGAAAGTGTGAACTTTGAAACTGTGCTGTGATGTTCATCAAAATGGACTGTCTGCTGCATGTCTTGAGATACTTGAAAGGTTAAAGTTTTTTATGGCTAGGATTTTAAGATAATTTTAACAAGCACTGAACTACATTTGACATTTATTTGGAGAAGTTCCTCTGTGTGGAAATTGGAAGGGCAGTTTGTCATTGGGTGATTAGTCCATGCAAGTCTCACCTGCTTGATTTCTCTGATTTATCTGATGCAATTCAGAAAAGAAAAGAGACAGAGAAGAAGCTCAGACAGAAGTACTCCACAGGGTTATCTCTACGTGTTGCAAAACACCTGCAAATCATCTGCTAAAATGATCTGCCAGTTAGCTGAAAAAAAACGTGTCTATGGAGTAGCCATTAACCTTTCAACCCAGACAAACACAAAGTCCTCAGCTACTCACAGCTGCTCTTAGGTCAGGGAAGGACTAGAACTCTTTATGAACTTGGGGAATTTGATCTCTATATGAGTCGGAAATAGCAGTGGTGCTATAAAAATCTTATTTCTATCTAGAGATGTGTTGTGCTGCAGAGGCATGTGAGTGTGTGCAGTGCTAACGAGGAGCCTTGCTACTCCACTGAGTTACTTTGAGACACTGATACGTGGCTAAACCCAGCACTCTTTC
>NW_008246057.1:4755323-4787082 GCF_000691975.1 Corvus brachyrhynchos | reverse complement strand
ACTCTTTCCTTTGACTTGGGGATTATTCAAATAAGCACGGTAATTTTGGCCTTCTTCTTATAAACAAAATTTAAGAATCATGAAGACCAAGCAAATGGAGCTAATAGGCTTCATAAAGCTGTCAGAAGTTTCATGTCAGCATTGTCAGAAGCTCTGTGGGGTGGTGAGCAGCTGGGGCAGGCTCGGGGCGTGCGTGGCTCTGCCCTTGCCTGCGTGCTGTGGTACCCGTGGGGTACCTGTGGGCTGTGCCCCCACAGCCAGTCAGGAACCAACCGAGGCGGAGGAGGGAGGAGTGTGGGTGGTGTGGATATTAGCATTTTGCTTTGGATTGGGAAGGAGCTTTTGAAGTCTGTGTCTTTTGAAGTGAATCTCTCTTCAGGGGTGCCCCTCTGCCTGTGCCTGTTGTACAGAGCCGTCTGAGTGAACAAACCGGACCCCTTTTTCATGCAACTGTTCCAGAAGTGCTCCAGGGTTCCCTTAAAAAGGCACATTCTCCTCTTTCTAGTGTACCTTCAAGGCTTTCCTACAGAAAGGCACAGCTTTGGCTTTATATTCCCATGTCTGCACATTGTGTCGTTGTTTTAGCAAATGGGGTGAAATCTGGACTCTGCTGAAATCCTGCCCCTGCTTTCCAGGAGGGGCAGGATTTTACTCTGGCCTTCTAAAACAGGTGGTCAAGAGTCGATCAGTCTGTAATTTCTTATTGTTACTAATAAATATGTGGCTTAAATTGACAGGATGGTTAAATATGATTACTTTTTGTCCACAGTGATGTTCATGATAATGTTAAATTGGGATTTATTTGGTCAAAAAATGGGTTAAACATTGCTGAAGTCACATTGCATTTGCTTGTGTTAGACATTTTATCACCGTTCCTGCTGGGGTGGCAGGGGGAAGGCTGGTATGAGCATTAGCTTTGCACAAATGTTCCACAAGTTTGCCTGGGTATCACATTGCAAACACTGCTGGCACCTGCTTGGCTGTGTTGCCACAAGAAGTCCCACTTATCATCAATGACAGCTCTGTGGGGTGCAATAGATGTGTGTGCAAACTCTTCTGGGAACTCAGCCTAAATCAGCAGTGCAGACAAAACCCAGAGTGGCTGGACGCTACAGCTTTTGAGTGGTCCAGATAAATGTAAAATATCATTGTGTAACCTACAATATACAATTCTGGGAAGGTGTTGCACCTTGGGCACTAAGGGATAGACACCCAAGCATTTTTGAGGACTGTGCAAGCTCAAGTATTGTCTTTTACATTTCTTTAGCTTTAAATATCCAGTGGCATTCAGTGAGGTTATTGACTATCTGCAAATAGAAATTAACATAGAGCTTGTTTGTGTCACAATCAACTTTGGGAATTTTTACTCAGAGCTTTGTAAAGGATCTTCATTATTATTGTAATTTAAAAGTCATTATGCTAATGATCCTGAATCTCCAGGTCTGTGCCTTCTCCATACAAATACAGATAATGCAAAACTTTGGTGCAGCCCTTCTGAGAAAGGTGAGGCTGCAGCTGTGCCTGAGATACAAAGCATTGGGGGTTACTTGCGTGAGGCAAGATTTGAGATTAAAGGGAGAAAGGAAATTCTAGCAAAAAGGTATCCTTGTAATTAAGGGCCTTGTGAGCTTTGGAGGCAGGTCCGTAGGGCAGCTGCTTCTGGCTGCCAGCAAGGACTTGCTTCCAGGGACAGCGAGGGGCACTTAGCACCCAAACTGGCCTCCGTAGCCTCCCTCCCAGGGAAACATTCCTGCAGACAGCTGTTGTAAGGATCCCTGTGAGTTATACAGTTAGGAGATGATGGAAATGGATGGGTGGAGACGTGGAGAGTCCTCCACTTGGAGCAGGAGAGGTGTTTGAGCCTGTTGTGTGGCTGCAGGGCTTTTGCGCGCTGGCATCCCAGGGGCCTTGGGCTCTTGCACTTCCCTCATGCATCCCACCATAGAGAGAGAGGGGAGGAGGCAATGATAGGAGACCCATTTAGGAAGATGGCCTGATACCACAAGCTGCAGGATTCATTGTGCAGTTCTGTGGGGCTGAAGTGAAGGATGACTAATAGCTAGTAGTGGTGAACATTTACATTTATTTTCCTAAAATAGCAAATCAGAAATAGTGACCATCGGTTAAAGTTAGGGTAGTTCCTGGATCTGCTGGGGCTACCTGTATCCTTTATTGCATCAATATAGGTTCTATATTCTAATTCATGCTGCAAGATGCATTTTAGATGTGTGTCCTTCCAGCTGGCTGGAATGTGACTTTCCCTTTTCAGCTGTATGATCTGTTCCAGCTGATGAAAACCTGGCTACCTTGTTGCTTCCCCACAGTCTTCTTTCCACTTCATGCCTGGATTTCATAGGAGTGGTGTATTTTTGTTTCAAAAGACAGGAAAACATATATGGCAATTAGGGAAAAATATTCAGTGGAGGTCTGACTGACAAAGTAACATTTTACTGAGATAAAATGTATCTTCTCTCTGTCAATAAATAAAATGTTGATACTTTTCTCAGCAATTTCGGGGAAAGAAAGAAGCTAAGGTAAAAAAAAGAAAGTATAAGAAGAATGAGAATGGAGATATGACAGGGAGAAAGATCTAATAGGCTTTACTTGATAAGTCTCATGGGAAAGAAATTAATTGTAGAGAAGTATGATGGTGGGATTACCTTGAAAACTTTTTTCCTCTCATTTTCAAATTATTTGCAAATGACGAGATAGTTGTAATAAGCATTTTTAAAAATTGGATTAGTAATTGGCTTATATTTTTTGATTGCTTTTTAAGCTTCAGGGTATATTAAAGAATTGGTTTCCTTGGTGTATTCTCTTGTGATTTGCTTCCCTCTCAGAAGTCACTGAAGTATTCTTACTTCTGACCTGCGCTCATGAGTTCTGAAGAATCCTCTTATTCTGTTTTTGTGGTCATGCATTTCAGAATTGTTTTAGGCTGGGATTGCGGAACGTGCTGCAAACTGCCAAATGCAGAATAAACATTGAATTGTTGTCCAAGTAATGGCAAAATGACCCTTTGTTTAGAATACAGGAGCAGTTTTCTAAGTTTTGATGTTGGCATGATAGTAAACCTACAGTGGACGTGGTGGTGGGGAAAGTAGATGATGTGAAGCAGTGGGATTTTATACTTCATTATCTCCAACATCCCAAGCGTTACCTGAGGAAGCATTTGGCTGCTGATAAAGCCTATCATTTTACATCTGCTCATTGAATGGTCCATTTTCCTTCAGTGTATATGCTTAATACCTTGGAACTCCTGTCCATTGTTGTCTCCTGTCTTGGAACTAAATGAATTTTCTCAGACATCCCATGACTGAGGAACATAATGTGAGGTTTCAGAGTATAACATTAGGTGAAGGTAGGTTGTGTGCTCACTGCTCTTCTGTAGGATGATTGAGAGACCCTTAGCAGACATTTGGTTAGGAACCCAGACATCCTCACATTTCAACCAGTCTGGTCAGAGCATCTTGATCAGAATATCCTTGTATCTCTCAGCATCTTCACGGAGGGTTTGGAGTGACTCACTCGTGATCTGCCTCCTCCTCAGAGTGTGCAGCAGGTCTGTCAGACACCCCTGTGGCTGACAGGTTGTCTCCAATCTTTAGGCTGGCTGGGTGCTCAGGGTTCATGGGTCCAGGGGCATGTGAGAGCATGCCACACCTATGATGGTGGTTCCAGTTCAGCCAGATGTGTAGCTGCTGCATACATTGGCATAACTGAGCTCATGTTCATCTGGTTATTTTGGGTAGAGACAGCAATTGTTGGGCACAGATTTGACTTGCAATGTCACTGGGCCCCTCAATTCCCGTGTAGGTCAGGTGAGACTGATATGAAGAGCCTGGGAATATGACCACTCTGAAATTTGGAGCAGGAAACAAGTAAATGTGAAGCAGAAACCTCTTTAGGCCTGTGTGCAAGTACCTTTTCAATATTTAGCAGTGTAGGCAACTCTAGCAGTAATGCTCATGCATGGAGGATGAGTAAGGGAAGGATCAAATGTCAAGACACAAGATCTACACTCTCCATTCCTTCACCCTCTCTTTCGTAAGCCCTCAGGTCTCTGAGAGTCATTGGTGAGGACAAGCTCTCTGTGTTTGAGTACTTGAGATAACAACACTGCTTACTTGCTTACCTCAGTATTGCCTAAGTTACAGGGTTTGGGCAGCTATCTCTCTTGGCTTCCTTTGGCCTACTGACTTGCATTTCCAGAAATATCTATGGAAAGTATTTAGGAAATGTAGGAGAGTTAGAAGAGCGGAAGATACTCAGATCAGATCTAATGACAGTCTTTGGCAATCTTCCATGTTACAGTTTTTCTGTCCTGGTTTCTGTGGGAATTATGATGTTTTTAGGTAATACAGTACTTCCAACTACTCTGACATCTACTTTGCCATTTAAGAAACAAGCATGGTGGTACTGTCTTTTCTGAATGATAGGCTTTTTTGTTGTCTGCTCCTTTTTTAAGACTCCTTGGACAAAAGAGTGCATAAATCAAAGTACAGAAAAAGTTGACGAGGGACTCAGTTCTTCAAAGATTTGTTCACAGTGGTTGTCCACTTGAAACAAAGAACATCTGAGACCTAATTAAATTCAGTTTTGCCACTTTGTATTTCTGTGACAAGTGACAGTATTATTATTCCCCCCCAGTGGAGCTCTTTGTCCAGTGCTGAAAAACACTGAATTACCTATAGAAGTAACGCAAGTTTCCAAAAGGGGCAGGATGTAATCTTCATCAAAAATTTTGAAATCTGTTGGGACTTGCCTAAGGCCTTTTTTTTTAAATTCGTAAGATTTTGCTTGAGAATGAAATTCCATGTGTTGATCTTGTTGGATTGAAAACAGCATTATCAAAGGTACAGCTTAGCTTTTATGGTCAGATCTCTATCTGGTACCATGATCATCTTCTATATCTCTTCAAATGCAGGTTGCAGTCATGACTGGTTGATAAGCAGGAGGGCTGTTGACTGGAAATGTCCGTCTCACTCCACTGATGAAAGAGGGAACATAAATGGCTGACTTGGGATGATTGCCTTGTTGTTAGGTGGCTAAAGTTCAGTGGGATGAACCCACCCTGAATGTGTGTGCCAGAACGGAAGGGTTTGTTTTCTTTTGGAGCGATGATTGTACTTATTTCTGTTACAGCAGACTACCTGTAGCAACAGGCTTAGCAGACTAGATAGAAAAGATGGGGGAGGCTGTAATTTGCAAAGAGGAAAATGTTTTGCCATGAATAATGTTAGGATATACTTTAAATATTGTCAAGCGTTTGAGTGAATGAAGGAGGAAAGTAAGCTTTTATGGGGATTTGGCATTCAACAAAGAAAGAAAATTTTAAAATACTTCAGAAAGATGATCTTCACACTTGAAAAAAAGCGCTTGAACAGAAAAGTAGGATTTGCTGGACAGAAAGGAAAACTGTTGGACTTTGTTTCAACAAGTCATTAATGCTGCTAAGCTGTAACCACCTTCATATTTATTCCAGTGTTTACACTTGCCAAGCACAAAAAAAGCAAATAAATGGAGCAGTAAACCTGTAATAAATCCTCAGGGGATCACATAATACACATAGACGTGTTATGTTTATCACATACAAAGGAAAGTAATCTGTTTTCAACACCATTGCCTGACACATGATAGATGCTACTTTCCATCAAGTCTCCAGCACTTTTGGAAATGACTCATATGGTCAAAATATTTCAGTGCTTTTTGAAGGACGCAAAAGAAGAATCCATCATTAACATGTCAACATGGCATCTCCTGCCTGCCGTGGAGTCTGTGGGCTAGGCCCAATTTCAGGAAGAAGCGAAAGGTTCTGGACCCCACCAAAAGGGGCAAAGCAAGGACTGTGTTATCAGATTTGAGTTTCCAAGATGTGATGGCCAGCACCTAGCAGTCTGTCTTTGCTGTTAAATCCCAAGGGGCTGTTACGTTTGGAAACTAATGTACTCAAGGTGGATCTCTGCAGCTGCCATGCCACCAGAGCGTACATCATGGGCACAAAGATCTGCTGGATTGGTTGGGTTTGCTCTTTTCTTTTACTAGCCGCTGATCAGACTCCTTGATCCTATTCAACACTGATGTTAGCAAGTCATTGAGCTTATTGCATTGAATTCCTGTCATAGCACTTTCGAACTTCCCAGGAACCAGCCCAGCCCCTCATTTATTTGTGTGCTTGCAGTGGTGTTCTTGCTGACTCTGTTTCTAAAGGAGACCCTTGAACATCCGAGCTGTGATTTTTATTTTTAAAATGCTTTGGCTGTGTGCATTTAGTTTAATCCATGTAAAAGCTGTCCCACACCAGTGCATTGCTTGTTTTAGCAGCCTCCAGACACTGCGGGCACCGCTCAGCATGACTAGGGAGAGACGTTTGGCACCTTTCATGCCTTAGGTCTAGTAGAGGACTTGGATCTAACCAGCAAGTGCTACAGCACCTCACTTGTAGATGCCTGTTCCCTGCAGCCATATTCTGTTTTAGGCAGTTAAGTGTCCTATAAAGTGGGAATACTTGAAATACCATCCCACTACAGCTTGGGCACTTCACTCAGCATAGCGATCGAGACACTCAGCAAGGGCAGAGATGGGCTGGGCTCCAGCCCTTGATCTAAGAGCTCTCACTGTGCTATACATAAGGAGGAGCCGAATAAGGTTCAGAAGCTGTTGTGGGACTCCCATTTCCCATCTCTTTGGTAAGTGCTGTAAGCCACAGGATCACGCTCACTCTTGGAGAGAGCAGGAGAGGAAGCTTTCTGGCTCATGTACATGTGCACCCCTGCTTCAGCAGCAGTGTGGGCAGTCTGGCTTTGACCCTCAGCTGCTGGATGCTGTTTAGGCCATAACAAAAGTGGGGTCATGAACCATTCAGGCCATGTCGGGACTAGGTCACTTCTGGTTGTAGCCAGGAACTCAATTCTTCTCACCTGGGAACTCAAAGGTAAAAAAACAAGAACCCTGGGAATTTCCATGGAGTACTTTCCTATTGACCAGAGATGATTTGTTTGCCTTCTGGCTTTAACTATTTGTAAATGTATTCTGATTTTATGTGGAGCAGCCCCCAGATGGGCTAAAGGGTCAGTTATGTAAGAATTAATGGACTCAGACTTAAATTACGCTGCTAAATGTTCAGAGTCCAACCATCTTCGCCTACTGTTTAATCCTCTTTCTCCCTGCAGCTTGCCATGATGATAGACTTGCTAGTAATTGTCGACGTGTTGCTGCTCGTCGCTTGGATGGGGTGGCTTTTCCCGCAGTGTGCTCGCTGCTGCTATAGACAGCCAACGCTGCCCTACACATGTGGTAAAGGTCTCTTGGCAGCAATGACTGGGTTGAACTATCCTGTCGGCTGACTCAGTTTCCCTTCTCACGGGGTGTATTTCTGATGTTGGTCTCCTTTTACTGACACAGTGTAATTTAGCGGTGTGTGCTCTGCGTGATGAGCTCTCCATCTGGCAGATAATTGCCTGCTAGTTTAAATCCCATCTTAACTTCAGTTTCTGGAGATCATGAACCTGCTGGTGCCTTCTGGTTAGTTTTGCAGGGTGTTTGCAAAAGGATTTGTTACAAGTTAAAGTGATGTGGGTAAATTTCTCTGAGTTTTTTTGATTGATAGGTAAGACAGATTAACTTCTAGGTCCTGCTTACTAAGCTACCTGACATGATTCTGCATTGAGTTTGGCAGTCCGATACCGCCTGGGTTTGTAGACCAAGCTGCTGACAGCAGGCACTGGTTGTTTGCGCTGGTTATGCAGAGTGGGAACCCTGGGTATACTCGGGGACCTGGTAGATGCTGAAAGCTTGTTACACAATACATGCTGGTGTTGTTCTTTCCTTCTTCCTTATTTTCTTCTCCTTTCTCCCTTTGCACTCACTGGATCTGTTTGCCCTATTCTGTTGTGCAGCAAGGTGCTGCATCTCTGGAGTTTGTTTGCTGCAAGTTTGTACAGGGCCGTGCACAGCAGAGACCTCACTGGGCTGCTTTTGTAATACCTGCTGTAAATAATGAGGAGAACCAGCAGGCATCGACTGAGTGACTGCCCTGTGAGATAACAGACAGTGCTGGGGACGTCCTGGGCCCGGCCCATGGTGTCTGTGGCAGGCGCCGGGAGCTGGCGGGTAGCTGCCCACCAGGCACAGGGCTTGCTGATGGTGTGTCAGCCTCCTTTCTTACCGCCTTCCCTCTTGCATTTGGGGAGGTAGAGCAGATTTCTCATCCATCCCATACCCTCTTCTGACCACTGTGCTCTCACGTGCTATTAGGAGCGTTTGTTGGTGCACAGTGAGGGGCAGGGTCCTTCCCTTCCAGGGCTGCCCTGTGAGATGTGCCTGGTGAACCAGTGCATTGCCCATGCAGCCCCTGCACTTCCACTGGCAGTTCTGGGGTTGAGACTTCAGTGGTTATGGCTGCTGGTTGCAGCTTCCAGAAGTTTTGCAGACACAATCCTTTGCCCCTCTCCTTGCGCAGAGCCTAGGGAGCCACAATATAAGGTGACAGTCCCACAGAGGTCACCAGCACAAGCAGACATTGGATGTCTGTGTCTAGCTCCAGGTTGCAGGGCATGCTGCACACTGAGCGTCAGTGTTTGTTGTCTTTGCAGTCTGTGGGAGCAACACCTGTGCCCAGAATTAGGAATTTGGCCCAGTCTGGGCATTGATGTTGACTGTATTTTTTTCCTATCCCTTGTGAAAAGTTGCAGTTGCCTTTATTGACTTGTTCCTTTGCACCTCAGCTACCCTATGGCTCAGCTAATAACAGTGTCTGGGACTTTATTCAGCTTTAAGAGGCTTTAAACTAAGAAATTCCTACTTACTGCTAACAGCATTGATGGACATGACTGATTAATGGCAATAAACTCAGGTGAGAACTGAGAGACAAGGACATTTTTTCTGTTCTATGAAATAAACATGTTTGTTTTGTATGACTGAGTTTTACGAACTTTTGTATGATCTGCTTTTAAAATATGTCCTTTGCCAAATGGTGGGGATTTCTTAAGCTGAGATGACTGATTCACTCCTTTATCTCAGCCAACCTGCATCAGACTGGGCTGAAGCTGAGATGCATCAGATAAAATTCTTCACACCACTATTGGCAGTTAAGAATACATCCCTTTTTTTTTCCCCTGGGGCAAGTCCTCCAGGAGAGTTTCTCCTGCTCTGAGGTTGTGTTGGTGACTCCCTGGGTTTTTGCTCTGAGTCTCTTTGATCAGTCTGTAGCTGTTAAAAGACTCCATTGCTCTTTTCAAGGCCTAAAGGGAAAGTAAGGTGACAACTTTGATGGCCAGTTTGAAAGCTTTCTCAGACTGGAAAGCATCCCATGGGGCAAACAACTTTACTCACACTCTATGCATCCCATACTGGTCATATAGGATGGCTTAGTGCTGCATAAAATGTGGATATTGTGCATTTTCGGGCATTTCAATGAACTTATATAAGTGACTAATGATAAGAAAACCCTAATTAAATTTTGTTCCTGTGATGAAACTGATTTTTAGAGAAATCAGGCTGAGATTTCAGCAGTTGTGAAATTCACAGTGTTGTTCTTTGCACTGTAGAGCCTTTGTGTTTACTGCTGTAGTCATATTACACGACATTGCCTAATACCCAGCAAGGCGTATTCTTGGCTCATTCAGCAGGTAAGATTCCCTGAGGGTCACTGGATCTGTCCCTGCACTCAACAGAGATCTCAGTCTGATGGTTTCACAGCCATGTATTGGCATTTGCATTTCCAGTGTTTTTTTCTTTTTGCTATACTTTTCCCTTTTATTCTACCATGATTATCAAAACTAAGGCTCTGACTAGTTTTGTGACCTCTGTCAGCCCTTCCTGCATCCCACTTGTGGCAGTCAGCAGGCAGTTAGCTGGTGATCTGTCCTGGGGATGGGTTTTTCACTGTTGAACCCTGGCTCCATCCTCATGATGCAGTGGGAGGGGCCCACGGGTGTAGACACCTTGCAGAGATGGTCAGGTCATGGGGTGGGGGATTGAACTCGCAGCTGAGAGCTGGTCCTCTAGTAAATGAGAAGCTGATCCATTAGAACTTCAGGGTAAAGTAATCCCTTTTGGAAAGCACAATAGATAATAATCCAATACTTAGAAAGCTTTTTCTAACCACTGTTTCTCTCCGTTATTAGACATCTTGATTAATTTATTTTCCATTTCTGTTCTTAGGTATTTTGTAGCACTTAATTTTCTCTATGATAACTTATTAGTCACAAAATCTCTTGGAACAGGTTAGCTTCTATGTGATGGCATTTCAGCACCTCTTGGATTTCCTTTGGTTGGATCATGTGTTGCTGCTTGTTTGGAGGCAATGCTGCTGCTTCTCTGAAGAAAGCAATATATTGTTACTTGGGCGTGATATGCCAGGGTCACACTGCCCCCTCTTTGGAGATGGGCCCTCCATCAATTTATATAGTACTTAAAGTGCTTATCAAATACTGGGATGGAAAATTACTCCATTTTCTGAAATGACATTATTTGGGTGACTTAATTTTCTTGCCTGCCCACTGTCTATGTGTTTGAGTTGGTTCAGAAAGATGGAAGCATCAACCACATGAAAAAACGCAGTGTTGCATGGGGCTTCCACCACAGGGGCTTAATAAGTGAGATGGGTTTATTATATAAAATGAAGTATTACATGCTGTTGAACAAGGCACTGCAAATATCTCACCTCTCTCCAATTCTGATTGTTCCTAGTCAAGAAAAGTTAATGTACATTGTAAAGAGGGCAAATTGGGGAACGGAGAATGTGTTTTACCAGAGGTATCATTTATGATAGAAGATTGCATCCTTCTTATTGCAAAATAAAAACCAAAGAGGACTACGATTGCTACCTACATCCCTGAAGTACGTGAGCAGGACAGTTGAAAGAAAAAAAATGTGTAAGTGAATACAATAAATTTAGGGGGAATGTTAGAAGTCAGTTTGAAACCTTCAGGGAGACAAATTTCTGGGATAACCTCTCTGTGAAGAGATCCAAAGAAGTGTAGCTGGGTTTAAGATAAAGCTTGATAAATTGATAAGCTTCCTAGTTGTAAGTAGTATTATGTATATACAACACATTTCCTTAAGAACATTCCTTAAATAGAAAATTGAACTTGCTGGAGGAAAAATTATTTCCTGTTCTCTTTTTGCTGCAGAAATTAAACATACGTATTAATAAATTGTAAGAGCAATTAGCCCTTTGAACTGCCTGAGCTTGTGTAATTTGCTGTGTGTTGGTAACAGCATTGCTATCTTCTCCTAAACTTGGTATCAAAAGAAGGTAAAGAATCCACAAGGTAACGTGGTCCAACAGATACATGAAAGGGGCTGGAAGTTATTCACAAATGTCACAGAATGCAAGTTGCAGCAAATCTGAATCAATCTTTCTTCTGGCTGTTACAGCCCTTTGCTTCCCATCACCCATATGACCTTGTGCTGGGCTGTTTCTGTACACCAAGTTTCTAAAAAGCCAATCTGCTGGTAAAAAACCCAACAAAACAAGCTTCTGACTTAGCGTGGGGAAACAGCTGAGTTCATCAAATGAGTAGAAAATAATGCAAGGGAGGATGAGAGTTGACAAAAAGCCAAACTAACAATAAAAAACAGACAAAAAAGTTCTTACCTGATGTGAAGAAGTAGTTCAATGGAGCATGAGTTCCAGTGCAGAGGAGGAGAGGAGCTGTGGTAGCCAGCCCTTTGTTTAGCTTAGGGCTGCTGTGCATTTGCAACCAAAGCAAAACTAATTTTTGTAGGTTTTTTTTTTTTAAGAAGGGTTTCTATTGCCTGTACTGGAGCAGTTCAGCACATGGCTGGACAGACACAGGGATGGTGTTAAAGAGGAGGCAGTAATAAGGTGGGTTTAGGCTCTGCCCTTGGCTTGCTTTTCTTGAAGGAGATATTATATAATTTTGCCCATGCTTACATTACATCCCTCTGGAAGGTTGAAAGTTTCTAGAAAGTCCTTTTAAGTTATGAAGATGTTGTGCTGTCCCTCCCTCAGGCCTGTGTGACCACATGGACTCATATCAAGTGAAGGATTTGTTCCAGTGCTCTGTGTGCAGTACTCAGCACCTAATCCATGTAGGCAAGACTGTCAGCACTCACCACTTTCTTCTATGGGTACAAAGCTCCCAGCTTTCATTTGTATGAAGTTCTGCCACCTAGAAATTCTACAGCTTGGACACTACAGATTCTGTGATACAAAATGCAGCCGCATTGTACTAGCATCAAAACTTCAATAAACACGTTTAAAAACACCTGTCTTGAAAATGCACAGAGCACATGAAAAATAAATGGATGCATGAATAAACGGAATATATTTTCCCTGTAGAGTGCTGCCTTTTTAAGTTTGTTAATTTAAAAGATTAACAAATTTCAGTTTAAAAGGTAACAAATTCTCTGATAATAAGAATTTTGCATTGAGAAAGTGTACATATTTATGAGCTCTGGCTCAGTCCTTTGAATTATCTAGGCACTACTGTAACCGATAAGGGAATGCTGATAACCCTGTTAATATTTCAAGGACTCTTTGCAGCTATAGGGGAGCACTCGGTAACTATCACATTCCTTTGCACTGCAGGACAGGTTTTTTATTTGCTATCTTAATGGTATTATATACATACAGGTTTTTTTCTAGCTCAGTTTACCTTGTCTTGCAGTAGCTCCTTGGCACACAGCCTCATGAACTCTCTAAGATGCTTTTTACAGCAGCTAGGCTCATTGCCTACTCTGGTGTGGCTGGGATTTGGATTGCAAATTCCTGATCCGAACAAAGAGGGGGAATAGAAAGGGCTGGTCTCTGGCCTCTCTCACACTTTAGGAAACTTTGCTGGCTTCAGAGGACTGTTCTGGTAACTCTGGTTTCTCTGCCAAAAAAAAAAAAAAAAAAAAAAAGGCCTCTATCTTTGCAAAGATGGGTGCAGCCCCACCAGTTGTAGAGAGGTGGTTCTGGGGAGGCTGCTGGGATTTCAGGCTAACTTGAGTTTTGTCCACACTTGTTCTCTTTTTCCCCGTTGCTTTGTTTCCTCAGAACCATGGGGCTGGAAATCCATGGGTTTAGAAAAGGCAGAGAGTGGGAAAAAAATGGATGGAGACAAGTGGTGTATGCAGGATGTGTCCGCATCGGCTTGCTGGCTGCATGCAATCTGAGAAGCAGCTTCTTGTAATTGATTTCATGAGCCAGTATCAGCCGGGTAGGATTTGGCCTGTACTGGCTTGTGTTCCTTTAGGAGCAGAGGAGAGGAGTAAAACTAAACATGGTGACTCATGAGAGTCAGGCTCCTGCAATGGTTTGTGTGTATAAAAATGCTCAGAGTTGGGAAATGGGCTGTCACTGTCGTTAAATCGTTATCTGCCTTTGGTTTGCCGCTCTTTGGAGCCATTGGAGAAGGCCCATGACGTCCCTGTCAGCCACAGTCAGAGGAAAAAGTGGCCGTGTGTGACTGACAGCTCTGGACAAGGACAGCCACATTACTGCAGGGCAACTGCTGAGACTAAACTTGAGTACTTGCACCTGGGGTTCCCTTTTTGCTGTCGCTATCATTGAAATTGACCAAAATCGCTCAAATCACTCATTTGTATGGAAACCTATACGGAGGACTTGGCACAATAGGCAGTGCTGGGCTAAGCAGCCTGTAATTATTCAGCGTTTTGGTTTTAAGTGTGGCAACCGCTTCCCCTAAGCCAGGCTTGTGCAGTGCAATGAGGAAAGGCACTGCTTTGCTGTCTCTTGAACTGTGTTTTGATTTGACACCATTCTCCCTTTTACTCTTCTATTGGGTACTTGTGTGTTAAAGATGTTCACCACATGCTGGGATCTCCACCTCTCTTGTGGCATAAAATCACAGGTCTTTGTCTTAATGGCCTGGGAGGAGCCAGGTGGAGGCAGGGAGAAGGTGGCCAGATGGACCCCGGGATTACTCTGTCCCTCACCCTGGGGTTGATCAGAAGAAATCCAGTCAGGAATGCTTTTCTCCTTCATGAGAAAAAACTTCCTGAAAAGGGGAACTGGAAGGCTGTGAAGCTCTGGGAGGAGAACCTTGTTTGATCTGCAGATGAGAGCTCTTGTGGGTGCAGCGCCAGCATGGTGGCCAGGAGCAGCCGTGGGAGCAGCCGGGATGGTGGCCGTGGGCGGGAAGGAGCCCCAGGGCTCCCTCACACCGATCTCTGCAGACAGGAACAGTCTCATGAAAGCGTGGTCTTGAATATAAGGTGCGCAGAGCAAGCCTCTGGGAAAAGCTGGTGCTTGCTGGAGACGTTTTTTGGGTGTATCCTGCTCTGTGAGTTACAATTTCTGTGAGATAGCACACACCCTCTTTGGGTGAGTTTGTTAGTCAAAAAGTACACTGACTTCCTTCTGTTTCAGGGGAAGTGAGGCTGGAGGAGAGGCAGGTAAACAGTGTAAGGAGATCTCCTGGCTTGGCTCATTTTAGAGCTAGGAGGCCACCGGGACTGGGCTGGGCTGCCTGGTCATTTCCAGGCATATAGGTAATTAAGATATATCTTCCAACTAACCTAAGTGGCCCTTTTATTGATGTGTGAGATCAATGAGCCCAACTGCGATACAGACAGCAGAAAAGAGTCTGGATGATTTTAGCCACTGCTTTGCATGTTTAAGTAATTTAGAGAAGACCTGCCCTGTTAATATTTACAGAGGCTCATTAAGCAAGACAGGTATGCTTCCCTGCCCTGCAGGTTAAGTGGCAAAGCCTGGCTGGGCTGGAATGGTTCCCTCTGCTTTGTCCAGTCTGGTGTGGCCAGATCTGTCCCTGCGAGTGAGCCAGCTCGGCAGGGTGCTGCTGCACCTGCCAAAAATTGCACCTGGTCCAGGGCTGCACTATGTATGCATGTGTGTTATGTATGTCTGTGGTGCCTTCTTTTATTTAGGGCCATAAGCATCTCCTCTCAGACCTGCTAAATGCTGTGAGGCTAAAGGGGTGTCCGAGCTAATATTCCCACTCTTGCCCTGCCTAGCAACGTGTGCTAAGGAAAATGCATGAGAAACAGGACAAGCACAGACTGATCCTTCCCTCCTTGCACTGTTCCAGCTCGCAGCAGGCAGATGTTTAAGGGCTTTTGGGGCTACAGGTCTCCCCTGATCATGGTGTTGACTCACTGTGGGGCAAGTCAGTACCACATTCCATGGCCCCCTCATCTCTCAGTTTGTTTAATCCCTCTGAAGTTTCTGCTTTCCCCAGTGCCTGATCACAGTCCCCACCATTCAGATGCACACACTTGCAGAAATTATTTTCTGTTAAAACATGTTGCCTGATCATCTCACTGGGTGATCTTTAGTTTTTATATTGTGAGGGACAGGGTTTATTTGTGTTTTATTTCCCTTCTTGTTGTGATTTTGTATTTCCTTGTCATGCTTCATCTTAGCCATCTGTCCTTCCATCCTATGAGGAATGCTCCTAGTCTTGTAATATACTGTGGAGATGATTTCTCCAGATGCGCTTGACTTGTCCAGGGGGGTGTAAATGAAAGCATCCCAATGTATATGGGTGCTTTTATGGCCAAACCATTTCCAGGGAAAAGGCAAATTGCAGAGGTGGTAACTGTCTGCAATGTTCTCAGATGCTTTGAGCTTTGTATTTTTTCTGCAAAAATGTTACTATGTTTACACCATTTTTTAAAACTTCTTTACAAAACTTTGGATATAGAAACATTGTTGTTGTTGATAGCTGCTTCTGGTGGCTGCTGTTTGAAGAGCTGCAGGGTGCCCCATACAGCTTTTTGTTACTCTCTTTGGTTGTCTCTCTAGCTGGGCTGTTTTGGATACTGGCCTGTTTGAATGCCCATTGCAATACACAAAGAGTAACCATATCGCCTTCCCACTCATGTCAGAGCAAAGCTTAGTCATATATTTCAGAGAAGAATAAAGGACCAGGTGCAGTTGAATGTATTTTTACATTTTTATTTGTATTTGTTGCAGCATTTTAGCCCGCAGATTGTCAACATAAGGGCAGGCAGGAGAGCTGTGCTGAGCAGTGTTTGCTCTCTTTCCTGTGCTGCAGCTGAGACAGGGTAGCCGTGACCTGGGCTGAGCGTCTTGTCAGAATTAAGATGTTCGTCCCCACTGGGCACTCGCTTACATTTAGGACCATCTCCGAGTAACTGCTGGTTGTGGAAACAACCAGGAGAGGGTGGGAGATACCCATGACGTCAGGGTCTCTGCACACCTTAAGCCGGAGTGGGCGTAGGACAGCTGCCGAGCTGATCCCTGCGGAGCGCATCCCTGCGGAGCGCTGGCGGCTGCGTGGGGAGCAGGGACCATTGTGGCTCTCTCATCCCTAGGGGAAAGGCTTGACTCGAGCTAAACGTTTTACCCCGTTCCCGGTTTATTTGTTTATGTGTCTGGATACTTTTGCTTTTATAACCGCATGAATTGTGAGCACATCTGAACTTGATACTTTAATTGCTGTATGAATTGCCTTTGAATTCCTAAGGGAAAATCCCTGGGTTTAGCTCTAACGATGCTCTCTACATGGTCAGGATTTTGCTTTGAGGTGGGGCAGGTGTGGCTGTCTGATTTCTTAGACCCCCTTGCTCAGCCCTGTGTGATAGAAAGACTAAGGTGAGTGCATGTGAACAGATTTTTTTTTTTTTTTTACAAGAAGTCTTTCTGTTGAAATCAGAACACACTGAATTTTTTTTACTAAGTCAAAATCAGCTCAAGAAAGAAGATTTCTGTAGGCTTCAGAAGATGACCAAACCAGTGAGAATATTATCTACTTGGCACATGGAATACAGGGCTTTGGGAGCTTCATGGTGGTGGGAGAGAGGGTCTTCATGGGGTCCGTGTCGCCAGTGTTTGGAGAACAACTTTATCCAAAATAGGAGCTCAGAGCTTGGCAACAACATTGGATGTTATTTTTAGGTGTTATATTTAAATTTGTCTCTGTTTACTGATTAAAAAAAAAAAAAGATAAAAAATAAAAAGCAGAAAATCTTAAGCATCTTTGTTCAAAGGACATAAAAAGCAAAGTGTTGCTGTTTTTCTTGTGTTTATATTTTAGGGCATAGGGGCTTGATCTTGGTTCCACTTTGGATTGTAAATCACTATAATAAAATGAAAAAAGCCAGCAACTCTGCTTTGCCTTGCACACAAGTATGATACAGCATTCACTTTATTTAATTTTTTTGAGTTTTCCATATATGCTTTTGATTCTACTTTTAGACTTAACCGGAATTGTATTGGTTGTGTCTTGGTCACAGATGGTTGAGCAGGGAATTATTAACCCAGCATAAGAGCTAACATGAGGATTACTGGAAAGTTCCTGGCTGTGTCAGCTTTAAGTGAACTGCGTTACTGCAAAAGCTGCAGAAAGTTCAAATTGCTTGAGATCGTGCCAGAGGACTGTCAGTGGTCTTTTGTTAGAGACTGACCACCTCAGGCAGGGCTCACAAAGGGAGCCTATTTTGTTGAAACCCAGCAGGGCTAGTTCTGTGCTCCAGAGTTACAGCCTAGCTACCTTCCCCTACATCAGCATTTTGGATATTAAAACTGTTGCTCGTGTCTCCAAAAGCCTCTAGGAGGGAACCTGGCAGTGTTGTGACTTGGATCTTACCAGCTTTAACGGGAACTTACTGCCAAGCTCCTGTTGTCTTGTGGACTATCTCTGTTTTTACCTGAATCATAAAACTTGGTTTTGACCAAATACTGCTGGTTGACTCCTCCATATGGCTGGCTGACACCTGGGTCGTTGGTGCTGGACTGGGCATCCATCTCTGCTGAGGCTGAGCCCTACCAGGTTGATATATCACTGAAATAGAGCAGTACCCTAAAGCCTGAGCAATCTAGATGAGGCTCTGTGTCTTTTCCTAAGCAGTACAAAGCTGTGATGGAGACATCTGCAAGGACCCTTGTGTGGCTGAGGTCTGGGATATGGGCCTCCATGGCCATGAATTTCCTCCTCCAGTTGCTGAGAGAGGTCCTCTCCATGGCACATTCCTCCTCTGTACAGCCCCTATTGCTCTGAGGGATCTCAGATGTTGTGCTGCTGTAATTCTTCTGGAGCAGAAAAGCCTGAAATGTCATCAGTTCCATTGAGGAACTGAGGGTCTTCTGTGCACTGGGCCAACCCTTTCATATCAAATCAAACAGGAGTTTGGAGTCTGGACAACTCCTGTTTCTCATGTCATCATTTAAAGCATCCTCCACTGAGTAACTGATGTCCTTGATTCCAGTCTCTGTAACACCTGGATTTTAGACCATTTCAGGAGGAATTCGTCTAGGTTGCCAAACTCTTGGAGACAGAGGAAGAAGAGAGCAGCAGAACCAGAAACTGTTCTTTACTGTCAGCTCCTTGAGAGGTTGAGATCACCCTCCAGGAAACTGGAAGATGTTGAAACCTCTCGCACTGTTGTACCTCGTGGTGGGAAATGCCTAAGTGGTGCCTGTAAGAGGCTAGTTGGAGGGCAGAGCAGTGGGGATGGGAGGGATTTCCATCAGTTCCTCAACTGCTCACACACACCAAAGCCACATGTTGCCAGCAGCTGTCCTGAGTGTGTGACCACAGCTTTCTTATGTGTTCATGGAGGATGCCAAGAGGACCAGCTGGAGAGCTGCATGCCTTGTTGCTGGTGGAGTTTGGTGCTCTGTGGCAAAGTACCCTGACAGAAGTTTTAACAGAAGAAATAACCTGGTCGGTGGTCAGCAAAAGTCATGACTTCCAGCTTTTCTTGCCTTTTCACCTCTTTTCTAGATTGATTGACCTATGTCTTCAGCTTTAGCCCGGGAAGTTGCCTTCTGGGGTGATTTTTTCCATCACTGTCAGCAGATTATGGAGGCTGAGCCTGACTTTCTGCACCTGTGCCTGTGCTGACTTTGATGGATGCATGAGTCTGTCACTCTTCAAGCTACTCCCAGCATGGCCAGCCTCAGTCCTGGAGGACTAAACAAGGACCAGCCTTTGTCTTAGCTGAGAGACAATGTCATCTATGTACAGAAGCTGTAGATAGCCCAGGGCTAACTGTATGCTTTCATAGCTCTGCTGCCCTCAGAGCAAGAGGCTGCATTTTCAGAAAGGAATTTGTTGCTCTCATGGAGAGAAGCACTGCCAGTCCTACCATGGTAACATGTTCTGCCCACTCCCAGAGGTCCCTTTTGCTTAGTCTGGGGGGCTGTGAACACACAGCCTTAACTGGGTGTCATGTCTTGAAGTGAGATCTGGTTTCTGGTCCCTTTACTGAGGTAATTTTTCTGACAAAGCTTATTTTCATTAGCCAAATGTACAGGCATTCATAAATGATTTCTAGAAAAAATCCTCAGATCCTGTGGCTTAACACTTCAGAGCTTAATTTTTTTTCTCTGATGATAGCATGACAGAGACACAAGTATTACCAGGTATTTAGTGGTTGGACCTCTAAGAGGTCCATAAATAGACTTATATTGCTACATTTTTCAAGTTTATTGTGTGCTTGTATGTGACTATATCTCAATATATCACTGCGACTATTTCTGAGGTAAAAATATTGAGAGATCCACTGTTGTTCCAGCATTTAACCCCTAAATAGTGGCAGTAGCATGAGACAAGGTCTTGTATTAGACCCTTTCAGCAGCTTTCTGAAGCACAGATATGCAAGTTTATGTGGATTCTTTCAGAAACAGAGGTGTTTCCTCAACTCCTTTAATTGTTAAAGGGTTTTTTTTTTCTGAACACCTCTGTCTCTAATACATACATGCTGCTTCTAGAAGAGAAGGCTCAGTACAGTAGTTGTACTCTTGGCAAGTCAAAGGCTACCCCGCAGCCCTGTATTCCACTCAGGCATGTCTAACATAAAATTATCTCCTTTCTTTTAACTATTGTGTATTGTATAACACAATATTGTTATTGGAAAACACTGAAGTGCTCTTTCTTGTGTGTGTACCTACAAGTGTGGAGAACACCACTGCGGTAAAAGGAAACAATTCCTGCCGCACGTTGTTCGGGCTGTCAGCTGCCGATGCAGGCGTTGTTGGGGGTGTGTGTAGCCTTTGCATCCCTCAGATTCAATAGCAACAGCTGTTAAGGCTTTTGTGCCGGCTCTGATTGCAAAACCACTCTCTGCCTCTTTCTCCCCGTGCCGACCCGCCACCCCGCAGGCAGGCTGCGTGCGAGCTCTGGGTAGCGTGACCATTTGTAGAGGATGAGTCTCCAAAATCCTCATTTTGCACTCCAGCATCTGCCACTGGTTTACCGCGATTTTAGCTGTGCTGCGTAACCTGTGTGTATTCATTTCCCTGTGAAAGTAGTAGCAGGTCAGAAGTCAGAGCAGAGAATGAGCTCGCTGGAACCTAGGTGGGTGTAAATCCTCGCTGAAAGGGAAAACAGGCTACAAAGCATCCCGCGGGAATGCAGAGCACTTAGAGGGGCTGAGTTAATGTGCCTCTGAATTGGTACCGGGTTAGAACTGCACCGTGAATATTGAAGAGTCTCTTTTGTCGCATTAACGGTGAGGTAATTCTTATGGAATGACATCAAATTATTGATGAAAGGGAATTCTTATGGAATAGCATCAAATCATTGATGAAAGGGAACCCCTTTATTTGCTTATTCTAGAGAGAGATGGCAATATAGTACAAGAAATGCTGTGTAAATACAAGTAGCAAGAAATGGTTGCATTTGATTTTGTTGATGGAGATTCGGCAGAGACTTGGCAGATAAAGACTGAAAAACGCTAAAAAACCCTTATTGTGGATTGAAATAAAATGCAAATGTGCAGAGGTATGTAATCTTCTTATCTGTCCCTATACAATGCATCTTTATAAATTTACAAACTCATGAGGTACCAAAACCTTTAGATCCCAGAACACCCATGTTTTACCCAAATGATGCTTATGGCAGGCTGGTCTGGCTTTTTTTTTATTCTTGTTCTCTCTGTTATTTTCTTCCTTCTCAGCAGCAATCTTTTGGCTAGCTATAATGTAAAATTCCTGATTCTTTTTGAAAACTCATGTTTGCCAAAACGGTAACCTCATAGATTATTCTCTTGTCACTAAGGCTTTTAACCACAGTTTTGGCAGAGCCTTAAAACATGCCCTTTCTCAAGAAAGTGTTGTCTGGGCTAGAAAATCATTGGCATTAAAAAGAGGTTGTCATAGTGATTGAAACCTTCTCATAGATATTCCTTAGGAAAAGTAGGCTGCAAGATGCACCTTTGTAGTCCCTTTTTTAAGTAAGGGACCCTTTAAATTGAAGAGCCTATTTCATTGTCTAAATGCAGATTTCTGTCACTTGTAAAACAATAGGACTCTGGAGTGCTGTTTGTGTATCAATGCTTCTTTTAATTACTTTCTACAAGAAATGACTCAATGGGAATTAAGTTCCAATTTCTTGCTATTGCAAGGCACCAGGTTTTTAGGTCTAAACCAGGATCACAGCTTGGTTCCCTAGATTGATAGGAAAAGATTCAAGGAAGACACTCAAACTGAGCCCTGAATGACCAGCTCTGAGCAGGCTTGAAAAGCACAGCCTGGGAAATCCTTCCTTGTAGAAGTTTGGTCTTTTTCCTGAAAAGACCTAAACAAGGTCAGGAATTAACTGTTACCTCTGGAGCAGGCAGATCCAAATGTGTCATCAGTGTGTTTGGCTCTGGACAGAACTATGCAGATACAAAAGAGAATTGAGAACATGAACAAATCATTTTTATCCTAAATCTAAAAATACGGTATTGAAACAGTATGGTGGGGGTTTTTCTGTAGAGAGATGTAATTGTTTATTTGAATCGCTGCTATATCTGTGCTGTATTTCTCAATAAGACTAGAATAAGATGAGGAGGAACATGTTTCTTGGATAGGATCTTTACTATATAAAGTGAATCAAAATGTATGCTGGATAATCTTGGAAAAGATTGGAAGATAATTAAGCTAGGAATAAAATATGTGGAAGGGCTGGGGTGAGGTTCCAGAAGTCTCTTGGCAATTATGTCTTTCACTGCTTGGAGTGTCTGGATGTGCTTTATTCCCTATACCTACTTTCAATTCTTTCATAACACATGCACATGCAAGGAATATTAATTAGATGAAAGCTAAACTTGTGGCTAGATGGCCCAGAGCCATCTGTTAGGAACCCACTTTCTTACCTGGCTGCCCAGCAAGAAAGGTCTAGTTCTGAAATATTTGGAGACAGTGGCAGAATGAGAGGTGTTGATGTGAGCTGCACTGGATTTCAATGCCTACTCCTGCAACAAAATTAACCCCAAATTCCAATCCTTTTGGGATTAAAGAAAGAGACAAAGAAAGAGACCTTTAGGAAGATCTTGTTATTTCTGGAAGTACCCAAAGCCCTGCTGGGAATGAGGCCTAATGAGAACCTGTTATTGTTCTTATTGTTGTCTCTGAAGTTAAAGGGGCTTCTGCAATTGACTTGAAAGGAGCAGGACCTGGGAGCCATTTATTTTACTTTCATTCCCTGCATGAGAGTTCATCGGTTCCAAAATAGTAATTTCAGGGTTTGTGGGTAGGGGAAAATCCATCCAAGGGAGAAACAAGGGCTGGTTTTTTTGTGTTGCATCAGGGTGTCTGGGGAGTTGGGCAAAGCTTCAGCTGCAGTGTAGTTTAAATCTGTCTCACCATGGGTGCATCAATGTCAGCATTTTAGTTCAGATCACAAGTATGCTTTTGAAGTAGATCTGCTGATCATTTCTGCTTACTCCACTGCGATGTGCACTTCGATGTGCTTCATGCAGTCACTTGGGAGTGCAGGAACTGGGCTTCTCCCAAATGAAACTTGTCCCGAGTGCTCACTTTAAACACAGCCAATTCTCAGGACAGAGCCAGGACAGAGCCAGGACAGGCGAGACCAGGAACCCCTGAAATGCATGCAGAGAGGCTGTCAACTCCTGCTCTCTTTCACCTCACAGATCCTATTGCACTGCCATGTCAATATCATGTGCTTGTGCTGCCACAGCAGCCTGGAGGGGAATATGTGCACCACCCTGAGTTTCCCAGTTGTCCATCCTTGCCTGGATGCCAGGTACTAGCTTGGAGCAAGTCTGCAGGGTCTCATCAGGTGAGGAAAATCCATAGGAGGGTCACCAAGCTCACAAGATAACATGAGAGAGGTTTTGTCATTTTAGCACACAGCCGAGCTTGCCCCATGTCTGCCTTGCTCTTAGGGTGCTGCAGCAGGTGTTGGGCTACTGCTTTCATAGAAAAGTTTTTCTTTTCACATATGCAGCTGATTTTAAATATTTCAGAAATATTGGAATATTGAAATGTTTAGTAATAGATTTTTAAAGCAGAACAGCATGGTTGGACTTGGCATTACACTTGACAAAGGGATTGCTACATATGAACTGATGGCTGAAACAATGTTTTGAACAGATTTTTTTCTGCCCTTTCTTCTTGAAAGCTCTGAAGTTAAGGAGGACCAAAATCTGGATCCAATTCATAATTCTTGTATGTTTTCTCCACATGAGAAAGTGCTGTAAATACTCATTCAAAAATCCCTTAAGAAGAATAATAAAGGCATTTGGCAAAAATTGCTTCAATACTCCCTTTACAATGGCTCCCACCAGCTTCTGGTGTCTCTCCAGCTGCTATTTCAGCTTGGAGACTTCCCTGGTCCCCTCCTCTGGGGTTTGTTTCACGCTGCAGCCTTTCATCCCCCATTCCCGGCTGGGCGTGTTAGGGACCTGCGGGAGCGCTGGGTGCAGCCATTGTCCCCGAGTTACTCATCAACCGGAGGGGCCCGGGGCTCGGGGAGGGGGTGCCCCGTTACTGTGGTTACCGGCAGCATCGCGCTCCGCTTGTAAATGCGATCTTTGACCGCAGCCACTGCACCGGAGGAATTTTCACAGCTCCCGGAGAAGACAAAACTCCAGGAGCCGGGATGTAAAAGGTTATCTGATACAAGGTGGATGAAGTGGAGGCTTGTTCTGTGTGAAAGCGAATCCCTCTGCCTCACAGTGAGGGAAATGTTGGGAAGATTTTAAAGTTTCAGGCGTATTCCCTTGCAGCTATGGTCTTGTTAAATTTGTTTTCTCTAGCTCTGGTACAAGCGTCATACGCAGTGGTAGGAGTTTGGCCGTTGGCCATTTGCAGAGGTATAAGGTCACTCAAAATTGTTCTTGCACTTGTGTGTTCACAGCAAGAAAATTTTAATGAGTCTTTCATCGGTAGCAGCCAGATCGTATCTGCTCCAGGGTATCACTCATCTAGCCCCAGCAGAATTAACGTGTTGAATGCCCTGAGCTACGGGCTGAACTCACAGAAAAGGAGCTCAAGTCTTTGTCTGCGTAGCCACAGCAACAAAACCACAGATGAACTATAAGTTTCTCCAGGATCTGACAATAAACATGCTTTAGCCTGAAAGATTGCAATCACCTGCTTATAGGAGGGTATTCTCAGTCGGGATTTTTTGCTTATCTATTTCAAATTGATGGGTCACTGAATAACAGAAATTGGGGCCAGAGCACTGGAGACATGATAGTATCACTTCATTTACCATTGCACTTTGTCTTACGTTCACTTTTACATTATGTTAGTAACTTTATTTTTCAGGGGAGTTTGTACCCATAGACTATATGTATCTATTCTGTATCACATTTTTATTTACTTGAATTGCTTAAAATCTTTAATTCAAGGCATGGGTTTAACAGGGGAAGGGGCTGGTGCTGCGCTGGCTGAAGGGGAAGTGCAAGAGGTGCAGGTTCTGGGATTGTCCCCCCTTGCTGGGACTCTGCCCTCCTCCCATGTGCTTCAGACACTCCAAGCTTTTCTTAGGACTTTAGAAGTCCCTTCTTTCTTCCCATATGTATGAGTTCAGGTCTTCTCTGCCTCTGTTCTTTCAGTGCTTAAATAGAAAATACACTGGCACCTGTGCAGTTAATGAAAACACAAGAAATTATTGCCTGCCTAAATTTAAAATCTGTGTGATGGCTCTGAGCAGATCCTCAACCCTTACAGTGTGAAGATGGCAGCTTGCTGCCAACAGTGGAGGTCCTGCCCCTGGGTCAGAGGACAAGAAGGGGTGACAGTGGCATGCTGTGTTGGCTCCAGATTTCAGGGACAGGGTGGACAACTGGTCTCTTGGATGGCGTCAGGAATGAAACCAAGGGAATTAATGCAGTTAAACCTGCATCCAGTTTTTTCGTAGTTCCCTCTTTGCTACTGTGGGAAGCTCCCAAAGTGAGTATGATTCATCAGGGCCAAACAATATGAGCTTTTGAAGATGCTCTCCTTGCTCCACTTCAGGAGCTGCATTCAGAGCTTGAGGGGTGCTGCAAGGAGAGACATCCCAAGGCAAGCATGTGGGCAGTCGGGGTGGCGTAGCAGGTGGGGGCTGCATGGTGCTATGGGATCACAGCCCCAAACAGAGATGATAGGCCAGATACAGTTTCACTGGGGCTTGTACTGTGGCATAAAGGGTTCTTTTTTAGTGCAGCCAAGAATTCCATTAGCCTTTTCTTTTCCCAAACAGCCTGTCTCCTATCCGCTGGCAGTACGTTTTGGTTACCTTGCATCATATAGTGTGTCTTACATGGTTTTGCTCTAAAATGCATCTCTTTACATTTGCTCACATTACAGTGAATTCTGTCACTTTACCACAACCAGCTCCCACAGGCCTAAAGTCATGCAGAGTGTCCTGATGATTCCATGAGTCTGTTCCCAGTGGGGAGGTGAGCAGAATTTGGTTGCTGGTGGGACCACAGCCTGTCCAGCACAGTCTGTGTGGCGTGGAACATTAAATGTACTGAACAGATTTGAGTGGTCTAGGGTGTGAAGCCTTAGAGCCTGTGAAATTGCAGTGCTACAATGACATTGTGAGGTGTTTGACTTTACAGGAAATCCTTTGCTCATTTATTGTAATTTTTGAACATCTATCCAATTTATAAAGACAGAATTCTCCCATCTCTTCCTCTTGAAAACTCCGAGAAAGCAGCTCTTCTGTTGTGTTGTAAGTGTTACAATACTGTCTGTGTGCACCCTCTAGTCCCTATAATGTCACATCACTTGGGACTAGGAATTTGAGAATATTCAGTACTTTAGTGGAAAGAGCACCCAAAAGATCCAAGTTTTACTCCATCAAAATTAAAATAGTAGATATTACACACTATCACTCTTACGTTAGTAACTTTGGCTGCATTAGAAGAAATCTGTCCTATGAAAACACTTTTATCTGCTAGTAAAAGTATCTTAAAACTGTTTATACTCTTGCTGAACTTTATGTGAATGGTCCTTCTGCTGTGAGAGGTAAATACTAGTTTAATTGCACTTTTTGGTGGAGCTCTTTTAGTTTCCCTGTAGATTACCAGCAGCTTATACCCACTCCTGCCACTACCCATCATTGCAGAAAGCAGACTCTCCAGTGCTGACTCTCAGAATAAACTGGTCTGAGAAACTGTTGGCAAATAAACTACTGCAGTTAGATGGTTTAGAACAGGGCTAATGAGGATAAATTTGCAGGGATATTTTGCATGATTCAGCATGGCTGTCAACCACATTTGCTGTTTCTGCCCAAAATACTAGAATATGTGTAATTTGGTTGCAAGTGGTAAAACAGTTTTCAGGTATAAACAGGTCAATTCTCTATAGATCAGAGACACCAAAGGTTATTTTAATAATTTTCAGGTCTGAAAACTCTGTCTATCACTCACAAGGGTCTCTTTAGGCACCAACACTCCAAATTCTTGTCTGAGTAAGCTATCTTGTCTACCTTGAACAATTTCATTAACTTCATTCTAACTGTCTGGGTAGGAAGAGGTTTGCAAGACAGGTCAACAGTTTGACTTCCTTTCCCACATGGTGCTAGACTTCATTGTAACAAACTGCTTGTTACCATTTTCAATTCATTTTTAGGAGGAAAGACTGGTTTTGATAAGTAATCTAGGCCCTGTTGTTTGCCCTCATTTCATATGGATTTTTCTTGCCTGTGGATTTTGTAACATTTTTCTCTGTTGAGATCTATTCTTTTAAGAATGGTTATTTTGGTAAGAGCTATCACTTGCAGAGATTTGCGTACCTAAAGTGCTGAGGTCGCTTGTACAGTGATACCATTGGATTTCCACGTCTCGCGTATTTGTCTCCCTGTCGGATTAACTGTTCTTGCTGTGCCACCAGGAACATCTGTCAATCTTTTCTGCACTGTCTGGCAGCTTCATTAAGGATCTCAAATGCTTGTAAACACCTTGGGGCAGGGCCTGTCTCTGACTTTTCTCTTGGTCAATGCAGTGTGTTTAGAAAGCGCTGCACCAGCGACAGTTCTAAGTAACAGACACAGATAGTATGTGAGTACTCAGAAAAAGTAGAAGATTCATCATCTCAATTTGAAGGGTTTGGGCACTGGCCTCTCTCACAAAAGTCACTGGGATAGGAAGAACTTGGACTTTTCCAGGTCAAGCTTTTAATCTCCAGAATGTCCAGGTTCTGTTCTGTACTGCAATTTACCATTGGAAAAGTATTTGAGGTCTTGGTAATTTTGTTTATTTAAGTGGGGGTTTTGTGTGATCACTTGAGGGAATAAATGAGTTCTTTTGTGTTTCTTAGTGTTATTTTATACTTGCATCATATGTTGTTGGACAGATCAGAGGCACGGTTTGTTCTTGGTACATGCGCTTCAAGTGACGTTTCCAGTGGTGGCCATAAGAAAAAGAAAGCAAATAATCCTTTTTTAGGGTACAATTTCAGGATACAATTCAAAGGTGCATTGATGGGATATGCCTTCTAACCAGGAGATATCTCAAGGAAAGGCTAAGACCTTCACTGCCCAGCTGGGAAGGCAGAGGGGTGGGCTTAGCAGTCACTGGGGCTTTGCCTTCAGAGTGGATATGGAGTGGGATGCCCCAGGCTGCCTATTAGGCAGATCTGCTGTGAAATACGAGGTCTTTCTCCTCTCCCTTTTGAAGTGCATTTTGTCCTTTTTTGGAATGCAGCTTCCTTGGGCTGAGCATAATGCAAATAATCTGTGATTGATAGGTGTTATCAGTGCTTCTCTTCTCAGACGCAGTTCAGGGATGGTGTGAAGAAGTGGCAACCACAAATCAGGTCTGCCCCATCTAGAGTGGATATTTACCATTTTTACATGGAACCCATTCTTCAGAAATTCTGCCAAAACCTTTTTAGTGGATGAGTTATGTCAGGTGAGTTCACAGTTGTTTTCACTATGGAAAGTATGTCGTGTTTTCTGACTTGGCTCAAACAATTCACTTCAGTTACCCAAGTCATGGGATTGAGAAGATGAGGGACTTCTATAATCCTCTTGCAAGTTTGCTGAGGTCAGTAGAGTTTTCCTACCTGAGCCCTTTGAGCTGACCTTACAGAAAATATGGGTGCCTTATCTTGATTATGATTTCCCTCAGGGTAGGTGACATGCCCTAGTTAACTGCAGTCAGAATAAAACAAGAACCTCCCTCCCATGTGTTCAGTACTCTTCTAAACTTCCTTCCTGTGCTTCTGCTGATATTGCCAGTGCTAACATAGCTCTTGCTAACTAGTGCACCCTCGTGGGACTTCTCGCTTTCCCATTGGAGATGGATGGCAATCTAGGAGCAGGATCCTTCTATGTACCCAAATACAGAAGACAAGGGACTGTAGCTATAGCTCACAGGGGAGTTTGGTTTGTTGCTTTACTGTAGCTTTAGTTCAGTCTGTTTTCCAAGGCGTGCAGATGGCCCAGTTCTGAATAGTGTACAGGCTTGCATTTCCTCTGTGTGTTTTTCTTCATAAATTGTCTTTCTGTATATATTTGGGAATGTACCAGTATCTATATATATATCTCTCTCTTTTAAATAGTTTAAAAATCTTGCTTTTTAAGGCAATGACAAACTATGGTATTATTAAAAGATACAAACGTGTTGCCCTCATATTTAGCCCAAATACAGTGAGTGGAGAGTGATTTAGTAGGGCTGTGAGAATGTAATGAGCGCATTAGCAGGCTTATAAAGTCAGATTGTGAATCAAATCCTGACTCATGCACAAGAAGTTTTGACTTGCTGAGTTAGTCTGTTGGATTTCACACAGCCAACAAATTCATTAAGTATATGAATTATTGGCCTTTCAGCATCTCCCTTTTCCTTTTTTAGTTAAAATGTTGTTTTCATTTTAAGTATGGACAGTTCACATATAGAATTGTTTTGGTAACAATAGACTCCTTGTTTGCATTTTCCTGCCCTTTCTTAGTAAAGTTGGTGCTGAGGTTTCCAGGAGATTTGCATTGGCAGAAGTCAGTGTCCAGCCTCAAAGGGCCATGGGTGCCACCTGCACAAAGACTGCATCTCATCCTCCCTCCAAGCTGCTCTCTGCTTGTCGAGCAGACACAGCATGGTCAGGATGGCAAAACAGGTTCCTGAGCCAGAGGAGAGTAACGGAGACAGCATTCCCACTATTTTATGGCGTGAAACTTTTGCAAGCAAGCACATTTACTGTTTTTCTGAATGCCCTCACACCTGGAGCCCTGTGATTTCACAGCTATCAATTTTTCATTTTTGGGGTTAAAAAAACCAAAGCACTTTAATGAGCAAACGTTTAATTGCTTTAATACAAGATTTCCCAACCTGCTGCAATTTCATTTTAAAATCACGTGTTGTTATGAGAAAGCCATACTCTGACAGTTGTGCCACATTTTAATAGACTCCTGGGGCCGAATTCTGCCATGTTTGCATTAAGCAATGCTTTGTTCCAGGAGCAGTTGTATGGCAATTACCAGGTGTACATTACTGCACACCATGAGTAAGCATGTGATTTAATTACCTCATGGGAGATTCTCACAGAAGTAAAAAGAAATATTGACCCTTCCAAAATCTAATACCTGAAGTTTAGTGAAATTAGATAAAGCTCTTTTCTATCTGAATACCAAGTGTACTAACTAAACATCAGGAACTCACTGTAAAAGTGTGGTGGGAAAAGTTGGCCACGGCTCTGGAAGAATTGTGGTATGGGCTGGAGCCTGTGCTGTTCCCAGGAATGGGAATTTTTCCTTTGACTTGGTGAAGAGCAAGATAAAGATCAGTTTGCTGAGTTCTGAGGGACCAGTTAAGCAACTCGTGTTGGTCACATTCTCACGGTAAGCCTGTGGACTAAATGTGCAACTACTTCAACAAGTAAGTGCCTCTACATTAACACTGATAAATTAACTAACCTAATCCTTTGCTGTAAATAATATCTGTTGTGTGCTGTATTTTAGCATGTTGGGATCTGAAGAGATTTGCAACAGAAGAGCAGAGCATGCACTCTAATGAGGGAGAGCAACAGTCTGTAAGCACACCTTACTTTTGGGGATCTTAACTGGACAGTAATCAGTAGAGACTTTATTAGCAAAATTCTCCTTTCAAGTCTGTTTACATATAATGTACTAAGCACCTTTTATCAGATTTTCTTTCAGAAGGAGTGGCAAGAATCTCTGATGACAAAACTCATGTCAGTGTGTTGTGTTTGCAGGTAGCTTGAAGGAGGAGATATATGCTGTACAGTTTATTCTCATCAGGTGGACAAGAATCTGCCTGTTGCTCATGGAGTTTTCTTGATTTTGTTTGGTTGTTCTTCACTGAGTGTTTTAGGTTTTTTGTTTGAAAACTGTATTGCTGCCCCATAGATTTCTCTATCATCTCTATAAAGTTGTAGAACTGGGTTCTCAGTTTCTGACTCTGAAGGGGCATCTTCTCATCTGATGATTTTGAAGTTAGAAGCCAAGAGAGCAGATCTTTGTGTGTGCTCACCTACACTGGCTCTGACCAGGATGCTGCAGGTGCTCTGCATGTAGCCTTGGTGTGGCAATTACAGTGACCTCAGGCTGGGAGAGCCACAGAATGCAAATGTGGGAGAGAGGAGAAGAATGGGGATTATCAGGTGAAGATTTTGGCTTGGGAGGGAAGAGTTCTCTGTCATTAATAAAAATAACAAATTACATGTGGGTTGCTTCATTAATGTAATTCATTTGGTGCACTGAAAAGTTTTAGAGCAACAGGATGACCCTGCAACATTTAACAATTTATTATCTAATAATTTAGGAGTTAGTTTCATGGGGTGTGGAGTCAGGATCTGCCTCCTTCCCTCACTGAGTCCTTTCTGGTTTGCAGACTAAACTGGGTTGCCTGTCTTGCCTTCTCCGCTTGAGTATTGCAGCCAGCCTGGTAGCACGTGCCATGGTGAGGAAAGGGTGCCTGGAAATGCTAGGGCAGGATGTGAGCCCAGGAAGGGCAGGGACAGCCATTAGGTCTCCAGTATTAGAGTCACCTTTGCTTCCCAAGTTACATATCCTGAGGGTTACACAGTGTATCATTTTGTTCATTGTCTGAAAAATTTGTGAGACTAGGGAAGCTCATAATCTGTGGTCTCTTTATTCATAAATACCAGCTCAGTAGTTCTGTTTAATTCTCTGGACAAATCTGCAGTACTGTAGGCCATAAATGCCTATAGAGGCTATGCCCTTTGGGATAGCATTTTTATTGGTGTCTTACCTTGGTATCCAGAGAAATTCAGAGGAAAAGTGTACTCCTAGTTAACTATATAACATCTGCTCAGATGATTTACTGCCTGACTTGCAGATGTGATTGGATTCATATGCCATGTTGGTATGTTCGCCTTGCAGTATATGTTACCAAATTTGAATGTAAGGTTGCTAGAATACAGCAGACACCAAGTATACTGTACCTTCTGCACAGTGCAGCTGTCATGCAGAAGATTCATTCCTTGTGCCACAGAAATATCTCAGGTGCTTCTTGTTCCCAAATGAGGGAAACAGATTTCTTATTTTATTACTTTTGCCCTCTGGAAAGGGTGAAAGTGAGGACTCTGTATTAGGCAGCATTGAAATGTTGAAAAGTAGAAGATAATGGAAGGACAAGGATTCCTTCACAG
>NW_008246057.1:4693568-4755211 GCF_000691975.1 Corvus brachyrhynchos | reverse complement strand
GGAATCCCTATCTGTTAAACAGAAAAAGAATTAATCTATATATTCCCTTTTAACACTTATGTCTATTGAAACAGGATTATTTGAACAACATAATAGAGGAAGTTATGTAAAGTTTTTAATGGTGTGCCATGTACCGCTTTCAATTATTAATAGAGAACTCTTTCATCAATGTATTTTTCTGTTTTGATGACTAAGTGTTTTCAGCTGAAGATGATGAGTGAAAACTATGAAAGTTCTTGCAGAACACGTTGCTCTGGCAGATGGATGGCCTGGGGCAGCTTGGGGCAGCTCATCAAGTTAGGTGCCCGTTGCTCCTGCGGTGCCAGTGGGAGCTGCTTGGAGGAAAAACACTGCTTGACTTCTCATCCTAGTGACCACCTTGCTGCTTTGAAAAATATGACTGTAAAAGAGCTTGGTTTATGCTGCTTCAAGTACCAGCTTGATCATACAAGCCTTACTTACTTCATCATATTTGTCCCCTTAGACCAAGACCAGAGGCCACTGCAGAGCTGATGCCATGACTCTGAGAAGTAACTCTTACCAGGGTGGACCTGAGGTGACTGCTCTGGCACAGGTCCTAGCTCCTCACAGTTTAGGCCTTGCAGTGAGATTCCTAAGGGGTGTGAAGGTTTTTAGGTCTGGAGGAGTAGATTAACGGAAAAGTGTTTAATAAGGAGATTTATAAACTTTCTGTGTCAGATGTGTAGGTAGATACTTGAGAACTAAAAAGACCCACATGGGATGTGTTATATAGTTAGAGCCATGTATCAATTTCCCAGCTGTGGGACCTGGGGCAATGTAACTGTCTCCTTTGGTCACCACTCATTGTCTTCAATTCAAAATATTAGCCCTCTGGTTTTTTTCCTTTTGTGCTGCTTTTATAAACCTTTGGGAGGAGCAATACATTCTTGGCATTGTTGGGTGTTTTGGGGGAACGTAATTCCGTGCATTCTTAGCTTTGGGAAGTGATCAGGCAGAAAGGTGTGAGCTAATGTCCGATGATTTATCATTGTTCCACCAAAAAAGGGACACAAGACTTTAAACAATTGCTGGCTGTATAAGCTCAGAAAGTTATTTTGCATGGGGTTGTTTAAGCCCAAAATAGTGACAGCCTTGCATACTGGAAAGGTGCACTCCTGTTTAAATCCATAGGCATTATTTACTTGCATGTTAATTTTAATAATGCAATAATGGGGGAAAGTGTATAAAAGAGAGATTTACTTTCAGGAAAAATATTAAGACTGTGAAAGCTTAATATGTCAAAATCTTGGGTACTTTGTTCAGTCCGGGAGGTCTTTATCTTTGTGTTTGTAACAATGGTCTTCTCCAACCTAGGATTCACGTTTATTGATGGGCTGTCTTGGTGAATGAAGATCTTCCTTTCTGTGCTGCTGAGAGAAAGAAAACAGCATACTTGACTGAGATTCCCCTTTTATTAAATCCAAAATCAGTCGCTCGACAACTATCTTATGTTCTCGAGTTTTTCACAGCAGAAACCTTGCATTTAAACCTTGTTTTTATTCTACAGCATACATCGTATAGTAGAAATTGTCTAAATACAGTAGTTGTAAAAGGAATATGCCAAGTGCTCTCTCAATTTCACTTTATTTCAGAAAGCAATGGCAAATCAGGTAGCTAGTAAATTGTTTAAATTTACTTATGAATTCTGTAAAAATTATCTACAAAGTCATCACGCTTCTAGGTTTTCTTGGACACATCTCTTCTTTCTTCCCAGCAATTTTGTCCAGGCAGAAAGACAGGACTTTGCCTGTATAAAAGCACATTATGTCGGACCCTTAGCATGTGAAAAGTTTGCCTAAGGAGGTGTTTGATAATTAGACTAATTAAAAGTAAGCACTAGGGCAGATGTGTGAAAGATATTTATGGAAGTTTATTCTCTGTATAAACAGAAGAGGAGCCACTTAAAAGGCTGAAAGCTTTGTGTCTTTCAGGCTTGAACCAGAACACTAAGTAGCACAACTGCTGCTTTGGCTTTAAAGATAACGCTGCTGTGAAGATTTGTCTGGTTTTAGGTACACAGTTTTCTGGGTGACAGTCTTTTGAAGTCTGTGATGGACTACTTTGTACAAACACATGCGTGAAGTGTTTCCAGCCTTGGGTCATGATAAAGCCTCTTTAAAAGAAATGAAGTAGTGTATTTTTTTCTGGTTCACAAAAGTGGTATTGAATAACATAGTGGAAACCTTTGCTCCTTAGTGAGTCAGGAGAGAAACAGCAGTTGGGCCTGGAAGGGAGGAGAGTTGGATGTACAGAGCCTCGAGAAGGTGAAGTCCCAGGGCCTTTGGATTTATATTCTGAGCTAAATAAAGTGCATTTTCTTTTAGACACAAGTCAGGGTAATTCTGACTTCCTTTAATTCGGAACCATGGGCAGAGTCAGGAACTGGCTCAGAAGCAAAGCAGGCCCCCAAGCTGAAGGGGTGAGAAGTGGAGGATTGGGAGGGAAAGGAGAAGGCTGTCTGTTGAGGAAAGCTGCTGGAGTTGGACACTCCTACTTCAACTGAAAAGTTTTCCTTTCCTGAGTGCCCCAGAGTTCCCTCCCAGCCCTCCTGGGTGAGAAATACTTGGTGTCCTGGATCTGGCAAAATGCCTGTCTCTAAAGGCGTAAAGATTCCTGTTTACAGCTTTACTAAGAGAGGGAATATGTGAAAGGGGAGAGTGGGAGGGGAAGAATACGTGCTGTGTCTTGGGGAAATTGTGTTTCCCAGCATGTGAAGGACACAGGAATTAAACTCACTGCTTGAAAGATATGATTCTCATTCATTGTCAGTGTTTGTCCTCAATCCATATTTTTATATATATATATATATTTACCTATGTGTGTGTATGTCTATGTAATATACAGTCATATATTGGGATTTTTGGGTTCTGTAAAGAGAGTGTAGAGTGAGAAATTGCTTGTAGTGCCATATAATTACTAAGCAGCATTTGAAATAGATAGAAAATAGTGAAAAAAGTTCCTTTGAGTTAAAAAAAACTCCACACTGAAAACCCCCCAGCAAACAAAAAATCCAATTCCAATTCATGAAAAATTATCATATTCAGTGTCTGCAGATGGAAGTGGTTCACCTTCAAGTCTGAAGGTGGAACTTCCTTAAAATGAAAAAAATCCCAAGTCCAGAAGCATTCAATTTTAGAAGTTTGAGCTTTCATGCTCTAAGAAAGGGAAAGCATTTGTCTTTTTTCAGTATACATGCATGTATCTGTTTACAGTCAGAGTGGTGTAAACCTCATCAGAAGCATTGGGATTATTTCATGTTGGCATCTGTGAGAACAGTATTTGTCGTGATCTTAATGTTTTAGCTCCTCGCCAGTACTCAAATCCACAGGTGAAACTGCTGATATTTTCCTGTGAAAGTGAGAATTCACAAGGGAAAAATTGAATGTGTGGAACAGTATCATTAAAGTTGAAAGCTAGGGGAAATTGTGCAAAGTCCCAAAACGCAGACACTTAGGCTCGGATCTGCTTCCATTATAGTGAATGCCAAAACTCCTATTGTTTTCATTAGGAACTGGATTAAGACTTCTATTGATATCATGCCAGTTTGAATTCCTTCTCTTATTTTTGATCTTGACAATCACTTTTTCCATTGCAGTTCCATTAAAGACTTATAACACAGTATAATAAAACTTGGTGAAAAAATATAATGCACCTAAATTATTATGCAAATGGATACAAATTAAAATACATTCACATAATTGCAATTCTCTCTTTACAGCAAACAACAGACCTAAATTTTATTCTTTTTGCTTGCTAATCAATTTTCAGTTCATTGTTGGTTTTTTTTCAGGGATTTCTAGAGTATCAAAGTAATTGAAAATAATTGGTCTTTCAGTTGTTTTACAGTTAGTACTTGAATAATTAAAAATTAAACAGATTATGTGTGTTGTATTTTAATAGAACAATTAGTTCAGTGGCCTTTATTCAGTGGCCTCTGTGGAGCATGCCTGGCAGCACTCAGCCCCAAACCAACGGAGACTGGTCCAGAACACAGAACTGGCCTCTGGATTTTGGCAGCAACTGAAATTGCTATTATGGAGTCTCCACAAGGAAACAAAAATAAAAGGACTGAAGTACCCTTTTTTAACCCAGGAGAAGCTGCTACAGCAGAGATTTGGGAGCAGGGGCAGCGAGAGGCTCCAGGTGTCAGAGGGTGCTGGATCAGCTGCATCTCTTCTTCAATCACTTTGGCATTTTTTCTAAGACTGCGATAGAGGTATCTGTTTGGGGATCCTATGTACGTCTAAATAAATAGTCCTTAGACAGTCAGTGTCAACATAGTAAATTCTGTGACAAGTGACCTCAGTATGGCCATCTTCCAAATTATGTACTTACATAACTCTGGAAACTTGTAAACTTGGTTTTAAGGTATATTGACTCAGAATTTACATGTAGAAATAAATGGAAATATTGTAGGTTGTCAGTGTGCAACTTTGCTGTTATTCAGACTGATCATGGTTTATTTTTGTTTATATGATTTTGATAGGAATTTAAAGATGGGATAGCAAAGATATGATTTGAAGAAAATTGATATATTGCATCCAAAATATTTGCGGTAAGGAAGCAAAATGTTTTCTGCCACTTCGGTTTTGGGTCTCCACAACATGAATTCATTTGCCTCCAGCCTTTGCGTAGGACAGCTGTAGGGGGATTGCTGTACTGTTTTACCACTTCATGCAGCAAATACTACAGCCAATTAAAGACAGCTTGAAAAATGCTTTTATTTTTCAGATTTGAAAAAGTTTTTTTGAATAGACCAGCCTCCTGTCTACAATATGCAGTACAATTTTTCATATTATACCAAGTGATAGGACCTGAGACAAAGAAGGGAAGTTCTGCAAGCTGCATCTGTTTTGGGATATTTCTATTACTTACATGCATGAGCAGGGTGTTCAGGTAGTGCACTCAGATACTGAGGAAATAGTAGTATTATAACAGGCATTGTTCCCTCTGCAAGACATTTTTCCCTCTTCTGTACACAAGGACACACAAGCATTAGATGCAGTCTTAAGTCAGTCCCAGCAGCCTATTGCTCCCTGTAAAGCTCAGGCCAAGGCCTTTGCTTGTTAATGAAACAAACATTTATGGCCTCCAAAAACTTTCGCTGTCCTTGTGACAGGGCAGGTTTTTAATAGGGATGATGGGGGGCTATGGAATCTGTTGCATTCACTCAGTGCTGGCTCTGTGGTGGCTCTTAGGGAGCATGGACCTGTTCCTGTGTTTGCCCTGTGTGGCTGGATCAGGAAAAGAAGCATATGTTAGATAAACTGAGTTAATGGAAATATTAGAGATGTGTTATCCCTAGGTTTTTCCCCTTCTTTTCATACATTTCATTCTACATACATTTCAAAAGGAACGAGCATTGCCAAAAGGAATGAGTGGCATGCAGGGATGATGAAACCTGATTTTGGCAGCCTGCAGCCTGCCAAGGGCTGGGAACTAGGGGGTGCAGCCTTTGCAGGGCGCCAGACCAAGTAGGCTAGACCACATGCAAATCTCGATTTGAACTGTAAAAGCAATTTTGGGATGGGTCTTGCTGGGATGGGTATTCCAGATTATTCTCATGTGCCCAGGGCACATGTATTACTGTTTGAGCATTTGGTTGAGACTCAGAGAGCTGTTAGCTTTGCTGTTGGAACCAGGGATGCCAAGTTCTCTCTTCAGTAATAGCCCTGTAAGCCTCAGCAAAATCGATGGAGTTATGTCAGGTTGGCATCTTCGGTGTGAGGACAGTGGGCAGACTTCAAATGCACAGATAAAAAGGGACTAGTTTCTTTTGTCTTGCTACAAAACAGCCAGCTCTTTTCCAAACAGATTTGAGTGGGTTTCGGTGGCCTGAGTCTTTCATCCATTGTGCATGAAGCGTGGTGTGAAGCTGCTCTGCCCATGCTTTGCAACAGCTCTGTATGCACACTCATAGCCCGGTGGGCTTGCCTGGAAATGTGCACCGAACCTATGTGGTTTTATTTTTCAGGAGTCTTCTAATACTCCACCCAAAAGTTGCTAATAAAATTGTGCTTTCTATGCAGGTCTAGTATCATATGAGAGATCTTACCAAGATGTCTCAGCTCTGCTTTTGAGTAAATTTACATTATTTCATGGCATGTGGTGACAAGTCTGAAGTGTTGCAAAGCACTGGGGTGACTTCTGCACCCACGGCAGGAGGGGCAGCTCCTGATAGATACCCCTTCCACATACACAAAAATCTGTGTCAGTTCTGACTGCAGTAGGTTTATGGGCTGTGCAAAGGGATTTCACTAGGTGTGATCCCTCATGGTGCAGCTGCAAGGACATCAGCAGAGCCATTGCTGACGGCTTTCTGCTTTTTCCTTTCAAAGGAGAGACATGTACTTTCTGTGGCTGGTTTGGAGTGTTACCTGCCTAAAATAATCCCTTGATCCCTATACTCTCTGAGAGGCCTCTCAGGTGGGTGAACACAAGCTTAGTAGAACACAAGAGCTCAAATAGTAATCAGGTGGTTGTTTGGATAGTAATACTTTTTTATAATTTTCTTCACAAAAGGTTTAGTGAAGGTGTGGATTACTTGCTAACAGCTCAAGTCAAGTAGTGATAGGCAAATCCTTTCTCTCTATTTACACAAAATAACGCCAGAAAGCAAGAAATGTTTTTGAAATAGTCTCTGTAAGCACTGTAAAAACAAATGTCTCCACCCTTCACAAATAAAGGCTTTACTGGAGAAGCCATTTGCTGTGTATAGAGCAGAGAAAAGGAAATAAAGCTGGTAAAAATACCCTGTTCATGATGGAAGTGAGAATCCTGGCCATTCTTCTGTCCATGTTAGCAAACACATCTCGGGTGACTCTATGAGCTCCACAGAGCTGAGCACGGAGGAGGGAGAGAAAAGCTTTGGGGGAACACTCTGAACATCAACCACCTCCCAAACCAGTGCATTTTTAAAACAGGTTTGAGAAGAGGGTAATGCCATTTGGCTCTTCTAAGAGCTCCTTAGCATGGATTGCTGTTGGAAGACTCAGTTTCTGAAGGCTGATGCTTGGCTATAGCTCACTCCTGCCCTGAAGATACCTGTTCCTGTGCTAGTTAGTCACTAGACTTGTATTTTGTACACGTTAGCTACTGCTTCCCAAGCAACCAGGGGTGAACCACAAACAGGTTGCAACAAGACCCTGTAAAATGCTGGAAGGTTAGAATGCAGCAAATGGGATTTTCAGCATATTAAAAAAAAAAATCTTGTAAGCCTTTCATCCCCAAATTTTTAATGGACATTTCGCGCGCGCGCGCGTGTGTGTGTGTGTATTTTTCTAGGAATAAAAATTTATTTGAGGAGATCTAGAAGTATAAATTAACTGTAAATTGAATTGGGAAGGAACTCCCAATTCAAGAGGGAGAATGAGACTCTTCTCCAGCATTTCTGGAGTTGTGCAGCAGGGTACAAGACTTGTAATGATTTTTCTACTTGTTTATTTTAATTTTTTTCAATATGGCTACTCTTCTCTCTGCCTTTTACTCTTCAGAATGGGGCTTGGCATGAGTTGGGAGGTATCTCAGATCTCAGCAAATAGAGTATCAGAGCCCTACCTCAGCTACAGTTGCAGGTCTCCTCCACACCAAACAAAAATCCCAGAAAGGAGTATTTTTCTCTCTGTCTCCATGCAGAATAGAGGATTACTTAGTTGTCTTCCTTGCACTGAGAAAGATCTTCTGTGGAGGCTTCGGTTGCAGAACATGTGGCTGTTTGAAGTCTCTCAAACTTCTGTTTCTGAAACAGTGATCTCCAAACAAGCACAGAGACCCTTTGGTGCACTTTGGTTGCTGTATAGTGTTTTCAATTTAACATGTGCTGTTCAGGTGGTGTTTAGGTGCTCAGTCTGGTGGCCCAAAAAGCACAGGCATTGCTTTTGTGAACCTTTCCCAGTGGGGGCTCCAGGAGGTGTTAGTGGAGGTGGTGCTCAGGAGCCTGTGGGTGGGCAGCATTTGGCATGGCACAGGGCAGGGGATGGATGGGCAGGGAGTGGGAGCTGCTGCTGCCGTGGCCCCATGCCCTGCCTGGGGACACTTGGACATGGGACATGTTAGCCAAGTTTAGTGCTGGAGTAAAGGAGCTGAGCAGCCCAGGCAGGGAGTGTTGGAGGCAGGGAGTGAGTGGCAATGGAGGAATGCAGTGAAACTCCAAATAGTAATTAACTGCATACTGCAGACTAGATGAAAACTCCACAAGTGTTTTATCTTTTTAAATCCTTTTCTACATGTTGGAATAAAGGGTAGAATTATGATGATCAGCCAAATAAGCTGGGGTGGCAAATGAAATGACCTTTATACAGGAAAGGGTGTTACACTGCTGTTCCCGTCTTCAGTTGAAATATGTCCGGTGCATCTTTCTATTGTTTAAATTCCTTAATTGCTATGTTCTATGAAGGTATTATTTTGCTTGTCTTATTATTCTTTAATTTGTAATGTAAACTTTAATTTGGGGCCAGAAGGTCAGGTCGTTAATATTTTTTAGTTTTTAGTTAAATAATTTTGCTTTTAAGAAGTCTTTCAGTGCTAATTCTCTGTGTCCTGTAAAACAAAGACTGCACTGAATAAAACGAGGAATAAGAGACATAGGCTAATGATCAATAGAGTTTATCAGGAGCAGGGTGCCACTGGCTTGCCCAGTGATATTATTGACCACTGGGTCTGCAGCATGTCACCCCCTGCAGAAGCAGCTTCACCAAGAACTTGCTTGGTTTCTCTTGGCAAAGGTAGTCTCTGATGCGAGGAGGAAGAACTCCCCTGGGTGCCAAGCCTTGAAAGGCTGCAGACCCCTGAGCTAACCAGCATTAGTCTAGTGGAGACAGATTGATGTGCTTCTCCCAGCATGTTTTAAAATATTGCTAAAACCTTCTAAATGCTAGTCTATACAAGTCAACCAGCTGAATTTTATCCCTCTTCAGTGCCCTCGGAAGGCATGCTCTGTGTGTCTGAGCTCTACCTGAGCTTGGCTGTTTGCTCTGCTTTGGAGAAATACAGCAATAACAGATGATAGACATTCTTTCTCACAAACGTATTCTTTTTTCCATACTCCTCCTTGAATGAGCTTGTGCCAGAAGTTGCTGAGCTGTTAGGAAGGTGCCGGAAGCTGGTAATTTGCTCCCTTATAGCTTCACAAAAGCTACCAATTTTTTGTGTAGTTCTTACCATCTAAAGGCAAATATAATTAAGAAATTTAGTTGGTTTACAAATAGGTCATGGACCATCTAATAAACTGCAATTGTTGACATTTATGGAGGCTTTTTCTCCCAAACATTGTTTATGAAAGGCAACTGGCAAAAGCAATGAGACAAAAACTGCTGTAGGCTCCTATTCTGGGCAGCACTCAGCCTCTCCAGCTCCTCCTCCTCTTTCTCTCCCCAGTGTATCTTTTGAAGCTCCCTTTGAGTATTTTCATGTGTGTACATGTGCTACACTTCAAATGGCACAGTAGTTGATTTTCTTGTACTGAGAGCTGTGGGTTGTTAATTACTGGGCTGGTATTAATGCGTTTCATCCAAATTCTGGCTTTCCTCCGGCAAGGCTGCAGTGCATGTTGGTGATTTCAGCTGCCATGTGGGCTTGGCGGGGTGTCCCAGCCAGGCACAAAGTGTCCTGCCAGACTTCCTGTGGAGCTGTCGTCTTCACTAGGTCAGTGTGGAGGACTCTGGCTGTCTCCATCAGCACAGATATTTGTGTGCCTCAGCCCCAAATCAACCTCTGGAGCAGCTGTAGGTGCATGTATGGTCTTGCTCTTTGTGGGAGAGCAGCAGTATGTCAAGCACCAGAGCTGCTGCAGGCAAGAAAGGGTCAGGGTAGAGTCTGTCCTTGAAGCAGTCAGTAAATTTGCCATCAGGTTTTTCTTATTTCAGTTTACTGTGCACTGCATCTCATTTTTGTACTAGAATCATTTACTCCAGTCAGAGGCAGCTGATCTGAACTAAAAAAACTCTTGCTTGGAGGCAAAATGCATATTCTTTCTTCATTACCCACACCAGACTGGTGAGAAAAAAACAAAGGCGGGGCGGCAAGGAGAACCAGATCAGGGAGAGTTGAAAGCAAAGCCTGGTCTGTGTTCAGTTTTTTGCCCATGATCTTGTGTGCTCAGAGGTGTGGTTAGTTGGATTCAGAAGGAAAAAAAGGATCAGTCAAGGAATGACCTTGACCTGATCTTCTCAAAAACTGACAGTATTGGGTTGCAAAGTTGTGGTTCAGTACTATTGGTAAGGAGGCAAAACCAGAACCAAACGGAATGGACGCTGCATCCTGTGGGGATCTTCAAGGAACAATAGAATCTTTCATACTTCATACTTCATGTCTATAAAACACATGAATCAACTCACCTGAGGCAAGAGAAGTCAGGAGCAGCTGACATCAACCTCCAGGAGCCAAGCTGCTCATTCTTTCGGAGTTAGCACATTTCCCGACCGACCCAATCTGCGCTCTGGAGGCTGATCCCTCCTTCCCTGCCAATATGAGCTGGGGACAGATGTTTCATATACTTGTGCTGTTGTGTCAGACAGCTCACCACTCCCACAGAGTCCACCATGCAGGAGCATGGTGAGAGGCCCAGCTGGATGCTCCCGTTGCTGGACATGACACAGGGCAAGAGGTGTGGTGCCCTTGGTGGTATCCTCACCATGTGTGGTACCCTGCACCACACAGGGTGTTGGGAGCAGTCCTACCCTGCATGGTGTGGGGACAGGCCTGCTCTCCCTCGTTATGGGAAGCTGGAGATCAGTGTGCGGGGCTTGGCTTTTTGGATGATTCATGTGGACTTCCACAATTGTGTCTGAGAGGCCACATTTTTTGCAACCCAAAATTACTATAGTTTGAGTTTTAGTGCAAAAGGTCTCAGAGTGACCAAGCTGGGATTGAATTTATCCATGAGAAAACCCTGTGGAGCAAAATCCTGTCCCTTCCTGCATACTATGAGTCAGTGTTTCAGACACCAGTAGAGACAGAGAGAAGCTAAGTTTAACTCATTTAGATTTTTCTATTACAAGGGCACTTAGCCTGGTGTGAAAGACTCCTGTTAGTAGGATTATTCTCTTGTCAGATGAAGCTGGAGATAGTTGTCCCAGATGTGCGTGTCTGGTTTGAAGGCCTGATTATCTTGTTCATGTCACTTCTTGGCCTCTTACCAGAGGAACTCTCATGTACATCACCTTTAGCTCCTCACTCTCAGATCTGCAAGGAGGAGCAGTACACTTAAACCATTTCAAGCTAGTAAGCTGATGTTTGTAATTTTTTTTCCTTTGGAGCAATAATGTCAAGAGGAACAGGCTCCTGAGCATGTCAGGTGGAGGGAGGATGGAAGGCTTCTCATGGTTGAGAGCAATAGATGAGGACAGAGCTGCCATGCTGCAGCAGGAGGGTTACAGCGTGGTGCAGTGCCAAGCACGAGGCACCTGTTGGATAGAGCCTTCTGGGTGGCTGGGATTTGATTTAAAATAATTTTAAAATACCTTTTATTGGTTAAATGGAGCTTAAAACCTGAAAGTGTTATTAGGTGGCTCAAGAGGAGACCTTAGGGAAGATTCAGAAGTACTGTAAATATTCACTTTTTAAAAAATCATCTATTATTACTTTTATCAATATGTCAATAGGTTAACCAGAAGTTCTGGTATTTCTGGGTTCATTTACATGAACCACTTAGTAACTTTTTTGTAACAAAGGTATCAAGAAGAGAAACCAAGTATTTCCTGCTTGTAAAATCCCCAGACATCATTTCGTGGCTGTCAAGGTGTCACCAGGCTAAATAGAGGCATATGTCCTTCTGAAACCAGCCTGCACATAATAAATGCAGGAGCTTCCATCTCTGTCATTCACTGGAAGGGAAAGCTTGTCCTTTCCCAAGGCACGTTGACAAGGGGCTGTTTAATTGAGCTGAACAAACTGGTACTTGGGGGGCCAGCAGCGCGGGGGGAGCTGCCGGAGGATGAGCAGCCCTGGCTGCGGGGCAGGCAGCTGGCTTGGCTGGGAAACCCGCCCTGAGCGAGGAGCCCCAGCTTGGAACGGTGAATGTGCGTTCTCCGGATGACTTCATGAAGTGCCGGCAGCCAAGCCCACATGCTGCATTGCAGCCGGCAGGGGGGAGAGAGAGAGAGAGAGGAATTAAAGGAGAGGAGGTAAGAGCTAGTCAGTGTGGTGCTCCCAGGTAGATTGGCACAGGCAGCAGTTGTGAACTCAGCACTGTGACCATCTCTCCGGTCCAGGTGGGCTGGAAGTTACTTCTGTGATTCAAATAAAAACACACTGAAGATATTCCACTTTCATCGTGTATAATTTTTATCAGTAACTAGTCTATGTTAAGAAAAGTGCAACCAGTGAAGTTCATGTTGGGTTAACTTGGCTTCTGTCATGTCTGAATCCTGCACGTGAAGCATTACTAGAACTAAAGAGTTACTTGTTGTATTTGGCAAATCAATTTTAACTATGCTGACTGCTGTATTTGTTCATTAGTAGCATTAAACTGCCACATGTTGCATTACCAGCTAGTTGCTCCTTTAATTCTTAAGTCCTCTCAAGTCTTTTTTCTTGTAGTTAGATTCTACTGTTTCTGTATCACAGAACTGTTCTATAGCTCTGCTAGCAGAAAATATTTTTGTTACCATGCGTGGAAATGCATAGTATGTTAAAATTCCCTACCTCTTTACAAGGTGTGAAAAGCCAAGCAAGCTTTTATTGTGTTGTGATCAGTTCCTGGTGTCCAACTTTGGCTTCTTCTAATAGCTGCTTTGGGGTTTGTCCCATTTATTCACTCCCATAATGTTTTACCTCCTTATTTTCTTCATTGTCATATGGGTTTTTGTTAGCAACATCTAGCATTGCATCACCCACCCCTCTGCCTCCATTCTCCCTCCACTGCTAGTCCAAGAATCATTGTTCTCTGTTTGGTGATGTTGCCTAGGTCGCAAATTGTATCATGCATTAACATTTTTGCATAGCTGACTTCTTTCCCAAACCCTCAACCTTGTGCATGTGTATATCAATGTAGCTGTCACCAAGCACTTATATTTCACTTTTTTCATTAGTATTTTGACTTTTCAGGGTTTCTTTAAGCCATCAAAAGGAGTAAAGAGTTGACTTTGCTGAGTAACATATTCAGGCATTGCCCTAGGCTTGCAGAAAACCCAGATTACACAGACCTGAGAGGTATGTCTGTGTTAGGAAGATGTTTACATACTGGGGGGCTGTCAGCAGTGGAGGCAAACACCAGCCATCAGCGTACCATGGGTGGCTTAGCTTCTTGTAATGTATTTGGTGGTGTACAGTTGAGGAGTGAGAATGTATATTTAGGGACTAAGAAAAACAATTATATTTTCTTTTAGACTATATGCTGGAGCCAGTAATGAGACCTCTGAGCCAAGTGCCTCCTCTGGTGTTTTGCACTTATCTTGAAGCTCTTCTGAACTGTCAGCTGTGAACACAGGGAGGTTAGCACCCTCTTTGCTTAAGACCATTTAATCTTTCTACTAACCTTTCATTGAAGAAAGCACCCGTGAGCCCTGCCACTGCAGGTTCATTTCTGTGGCACTCCTGCATCCCATGGCTGCTGTGCAATCTCTGATGGCCTGCAGTGGGTACCAGAGCAGAACAGAGGGGGCTTCCTCTTGGCTTTTCTGGTCTCACATTTCTAATATGATCCCATTAAGCACTGACTTCCCTGCTGCCCTTCTCATTAGTTTTCACTTGAAAATACTGACTCAGAAAATTCCCCTGTATTCCTGAGCTGATCTGCCCTCCATATGTTTATTGTATTAATCCCATCCTAAACTCCCAGAAGGTAACATCACATCCCATTCTCTTCATTACAGACTACAGGTTTTGGCTCTTCACCATGAAATACCAGTCAGGGTCACTTAGGTCATCTCTCTGTCTCCAGACTTTGGCTCATGTTTGCTTCTTGACTGTGAGTTTGTAGAGTTTTGGGTTACATGTGTCCCTCTCCACGCACTGGTCTCTGCAGGAGCTGCAGCTCAGTCAGTCTGAGCACTCTCTAAGCCCACACAGAAAATTCTCCACAAACATATGTCCCAGGACCACAAATCCTTTTCTGCAAGAGATACCTTTGCTTTGTTTCTGTTATCTTCTTGTATTTTAGCAGTCTGCTGAGACCCAGAGCCAGGTGTGTGAACACAGAACAGGCAGCCCTTGGGGCTGAAAAAAGAGATGACGGAAGTTTGTCAGGCTCACTTGGGGTGAGGGATGGTGGAAGGGCAAGGCCAGTCAGCTGTGTACTTTGCACTTATGTTTCAGCTGGGACCCTCCCTTATCCAGATTAACATGTGAAGAAGGCATCAGTGGCTGCAGCCCCTGGGATTTGCTGTCACCTGCCATCACAGGAGGGCAGTTTCCTATCCGTGCTTCAGAAGAGAGAAGTTTATAGTGAGAAAAGGAAGGAGGACTTTGTGGTCTCTCTGGGAGGTAGAAAAAGGGGCAGACACTGAGAGGAGATGAATTGTAGGGTAAATCTGATGCTGGGAGATGGAACCCTGCTGCGCTGACAGAGCAGGGGGTAAATGGCAATGTATCACAAGTAAAGGCTGCAGAGTGAGCGTAATGATGTGGAGATCTTGATATGCCATGCCTACAGCAGTATGGAAGCTCTCTGATGTTATTCCTTAGCTCATGAGGATCCTATGACCCACCACACTACTGCTTTGAGGACTATATTTGCTTTTGTTGGTGTGACAGGTCTCCTTTCTTTCCCATTTCCTTTGAGCTCTGAGGGAGGACTCCCTACAGTTTTCTTTGCAAGATCTCTGTATCTTCTCCAACAGAAGCATCAGCTGCAGGCAAGGGCTGACAGGACCCAAGCCCACACTGGTAGTACCAAACAAAAACTAACATGTAGTTACCCTTGAATGATTAATTTTCATATCTGCATTCATGGTTTTCCCCTGCATTTGCTTCTCTGCCCCACTTCTTTACTGACTGTTGGCAATTTGCATTTGAAGTAGCTGGCTTCAGTATCAGTAGATGTTTTGTGGCATTTTGGGGTGCCAAACTGGGACCTGTTCACCTCCTCAAACATGCATCTGCCTCTTTGCCCTGCTGTGCAAGTCTAGCAGCTGAGTAGAGAGGGATTAGCCTCTCTAGACAGGGCTTTCAGAAACAGACTTTAATTAAAGGTGCAGGATGGAGCTCAGTGATCACCTCTGATTACTGGTGCAAATGCTTTAAGAAGAGAAATTAGAGCAATGGAGTATTAAGAAGTGGGTTCTCAGGTCTTAATATCTCAAGCAGTTCAGTCTTTTAAAAGTGATTTGGCCAGATTCTGCCTCCTGTGTGCAAACCTGAAATAACTCCAGTACACCAAGGGTGTTTCAGGGCAGAGTGGTTGCTTTGCTCTTTTGGGTAGAGGCTGTTTTGAGCTCAGTGCTGCTGAGTGTGTTACTCTGGGCTTGGAAAGAAGAGAGGGAAGCACCCAATTTATTTTACAGTGGTGAGTGGTAATAGAGAAATACTCTGTTTCATGCTCGTATGACCTTGTTGTTGCTACATTATTTCTTTTGACATTTCTCAGCTTTTGCTGGTGTCTTGGGATTTTGGTTTGGTATTTTCGAGGACATTATAATTATTCAAATCCCATGCCTTGCACAGCAGTGCACAGCATGCACCAAGTGAGATCAGTACTTTAAAGTAATTACAGAAATATCATTACTTGATTGGCAAATAAAAACAGTTGTGAAAGAGAGGTACAAGATGCACTCAGAGACCTAAGGAACCCCTCTGTACTTCCATGATCTCCAGAGCATCCTGTGCTTTCCAGACAACTCAGTCAGTAAAATGCAGCAGATGTTAAATTATGCTGTATTTTAAGAAATTGTAGTATTGTGTCTATTGGCCTTGAGTAGTGCCTGGACCTATACAAAAACCCCCTAAATTCTGATTATGGGTGTGGATCTAAAGACAAAAAGGTACATTAGGTAGGTGATATTAAAATGTTTCCTCTTTCTGGGTGCTGACTTAACTCTGACCACCTGTTACAGCATTTTCTGAAGCCTCAGATTACTGCTGGAGAAACACGCAGAATATATCTTGAGCCAACTGAGAAAGCGAGTTGAGAGAGGTCATTTTACAGAGCTGGAGCTGTTTTAAAGAGCACAGGAGCCTGGTGTCACAGCACAGCTTCCTGTTCACAAGAGCCTCTTTCAGAGACAAACGTGAAAGGGTTTATCCGTTAAACACGGAGCCGGCAGCAGTCCTGAAACAAGAGCGTGGTGTTGGATTTCTGTAAGAGGAGACTGTGAAATGTCCTCTTTGCCAAACAGGTTTCCAAAAAGGACACAAAGACAAATTGGTCATTTTTTCAGGGCTAGAATATCTTATTTTGAGCTTGAACTTTCTTTGAAATTTTGGTGCATTTTTTCTTTTTGCCTTTAATTATGCATCTATCTATCCTAAAATATTAATGCATTTTTTGCTTTTTTTAAAAAAATTTTTTTTGCCCCCCTTTTTTTTTTATTTACATCCATCCTTAATTAGAAGATTGTTCTCTTTTAGGGGAAGGGGGGAAACACTTTTAAATTTTGCTGTAATGAAGTTAAGAGTTCATGAAAGCTTGAGCTTGGCCAAACCCACCTCACCCCATGGGCTTCATGCCCATGAACAGTTGTCCCCCACGAAATGCACTGTTGGGGTTTGCTTCTGCATTGCTGCTCAGAGTAGACTGCCCATGTGAGCTGTCCTTTTCTAGCTCCATGTCCTTGTAGCTACAAACGCAGCAGTTTGTTTTTCCTGGGAAGACTGAAAGAAAAAAAAATAGAGGAGTAAAAGCCAGCTTCTCTGGGACAATTCTCTGCTCTTCTGGGGGTGCTGGAGGAAGAGCTGCATCCACTTGCACCCATCTTGTTGGCAGTCACAGGAGTCAGCCTGAGCTGGAGATCAAGAACTTCTACAGTTTTGGAAGATTCCTGGCAGAAATGTTGTTTTTCCACTTGATGCTTTCTCCAGACATTGCAGCCAGCTGTCACGATACTTCCATGTGCATCTTGCTCTGTGTTTCCTGACGTGAGGAATGACATCTATGTGACAAATTGCACATTTGGGTTGGGTGACAGCTGGGTATCGCTGCTGGTCACCACGCTGTCCCTACCCAGCCTCCTGCCTGTGCCCCCTCTGACCTGGAGTGTTCTGAAGCCCTCCCTTGCCTGGCACACGTTTATGTGAATTTTGCTGTCCTTTCCAATAATATTGGCCTGTATTGAGCTGCTGCTTCCTGTGCCGTTTGGGCCCACTGGCCGCCCTATAAACCTCCTGATCTGGGTTACAGCTGCTTTGCCTTTCTCCCCATCACCAGCTGTCACGTCCAGAGAGAAATGGTTCTTTCCATGCAAATACTGAAGCTCCAGTTCCCTTTTACATGAGCCCACCTCTGAGACATTCAAGGAGATTAGTGCTTCAAGCAGCCAGTGCTGTAAGGTCCTGCAGCTGTGCACCACCTTGGGTAGGATTTGGCTGTCTTAGGGCCTCTCTCACGGATCAGCAGGTTTCCTGCAGGCTGGGAAGCAGAAGGGTGTTTCTGATAGGCCCTGTGGAGAGAAGGAGCAAGTCTTCCCATGTCAGATGTTTTCAGGGGTTATTAATGCAGTGCAGTGACTGCAGGTGTTAAAACTGGGTGTTTTTTCAGCATTTAGGAAGCTCTTTCATGAAGATGCTCAGCACTGGCCAAATAGAGAAATACCAGCCTAAATCCAAACCAGGCTAAAGAGGGCATGGTCCAAAGAACTGACCTACTGTCTTTCCAGATGGTCTCAGAGCTCAGGTGGTGAAAAGGTGTGCTCTGGACACTGAAACACAAATGCTTTCTACTAATTAAACTTCAGCAATTGTCTGAGCTCTTGGGACGTGACTCCACAGTATGAAGCATCCTGCAGGAATTCAGATAAGCTCTTTGCATGGAAAAATCCTGGTTTACAGACAGCTGCTTTTCACAGTGTGTACTACAAAATTTTTCAAAGTATATTTAAAAAATAAAATTAGTATTTATATTCTCTCAGGGATAACATTTATCTCATATTGCATGCTTAGAAATGGAGGACACAGGTTTGGCATGTTTTATAGAAGAGTGATAGGATGAACCTCTTCTGTGCTTGGTGAAATTTCATCCTTGTGACTCAGTGGTTTCTCAGGAAGCTGCACATTCTTGGTGTTGTACCACAGTAATCTCAGAGCTTGGGCTGAAGGTTTCATGTGCAGCCATCCTGTAATGCTCAGGCTGTGCTGAGATCAGTGGGATTATAGGGGTAAGGATTCCTAGAATAAAGATTTTCATGTTTTACCAGAGTGATTTACATTTTAAGGCTCAACATTAATGGTTACAGTTTTTTAGTATATTTCACATACACTCAGTATTTTATATTTTTCCATAAAACATAACTAAAACAATGAAAAATAATGCCTTTAAAGATATTAATAGGAATCTACTGTTACTGTAATGAAGGAGATACATAAATTCATTAGGCTTTGTAGAACATACAAACAGCCCTGGGAAAACTCAATGTACAATGAAACTGTTTCCATGGGTAGTTTATTCCATGCTAGTTGAAATGTGCTGCTTCCATGGCATCATTAAGGTCATTGTATGTCCAGCTTTCACTGGGTGTGTTCTCTTCTACTTTTCTTCTACAATTCTGCTTGGATTGAAAGAGAAGGCTTTGCTACAGATGTTAAGATGTCCAGTGATCTGGTGGGAGCATTAGTTTCAATGGGATGCCTGGAAAGGTGAATAAATTCTGACTGAACTGGTAAAACTTTGTGCTGTGAATGATGCAGGTGTCACAGGGAGTCATTCTGCCCTGCTTTGTGATGGGCATATGCTTCCTGGGTCTTGGCATGCTCCTGTAGTAAGGCTCTGCTTGCTGTTGAGTACTCTGATCTCACTAAATACAATTCGCCTGGATTGTCTGCAAATTTGGCAGAATAGGAAGGAAAGAGCCATCACCCAGCAGAGAAAGACACAATCATCCTGCCCTTGGCCAGAAACATGTGACTGCTTGGCAGAGCCCAGCCTGGCACCCTCTTGGTGATGCCCTGTTGATGCTGTGCTAAGATCAAGGATGTATTGAGAGCACAATTTTTTTCTCTGTTTATTCATTATAGTAAATTCCTTTAATGAGAATCTTTTCCTTATGGAATTTGTTGGATAGTCCTACATTAGTCCTAGAATGCAAGATGCCCATTTTGCTCGAGATCTGTGTCTTACACAGTGTCTGGCAGAAAATCTTATCTGATTCTTGAAGAAGTGAATCATGTAGTTATGACTTCATTTCTACAGTTCAGCTGAATAGAAATCCTTAGATAGGCATTTGAGATTACAGTATCACTTCGAAGATCAGTGTAGTTTCTGTGTTTCACCAGTGGCTCCAAGTCACTGTTACCCACTTTCATCTGTCATAACTTGACCTGCCCTTTCTCTGCATCGGCTTCCTGAGATGACGTGCAGCGATAGGAGTCAAGCTCTTGCATTCCCCTCATTTTGTCTGGGAGGCTGCTTTTGTCTTTGGAAAAGCTTTGGGGAGAAAAATACCCACTGCAGGTTCAGTATTATAGAAACAGGAAGCAAGTGCTTTGTCCCTTTTGATTCATGTCCAGCATTCTAGTTTTAACGGCAGGAATCCAAGAATAATCTCAGTTGACCATGCAGCCAAACCCACCATGATCTCATTGCCAGTGGCCAGCGATGTGTAGGTGGTTAGTTAATCAAGGGGGGGTTGTTTTTGCATTGCATTTTTAAAAGATTGTGTAGGTCGCCTATCAACAGAGAGTCTCGACAAAGTACACAGCATTTTTCCTATAAATACTCCCAGTGCCTCGTGACCCTTTCACAAAACTACAGAAGTTTGGTAAAGGTGGTTTTGACTGTTTATTTTGTCTTTCTGTTCTTACTTCTTTAATCACATGATGCAAGCAATTTTTTTTTTAATTTACATTTCTTATTTGCTTAAATTTATTTCCTCAAGTTTCTGATTTGTTTATTTGCTTTTTACTCTGCTTAAGTCAGCAGACCTCAGTTAAGAGAAAAGACCAGCTAAACTGGTCAGCTGAAATCTAGTAAGAAAAAAGAAAACCTCTTCCCTTTGAAACCAAAAATGAAGGAAAATGTGATATTTTATTGAAGATAAGATTTTCATTCTGGGGATTTTTAATGGAATTAAGCTAGTTGAAAGTCTAAATTTTTTAGACTGTGAGAGATGGGTGTATTTTTTGTCAGATCCCAGTGGATGGACCGTGATGGACCCCATCTCTTCTCTTGAATTTAATCTACTTCTTATTAAAAATCTTTGAACATTAATTGAGCTTGAGAGAGGAAGGGAGAAAAGATAGAGTTATAAAGGATCTTAAACCTTTTCTTTCAGACTTGTGCTACAGGTGGGACATCCATGCCCCCATCACTGCTCCCATCAAAAAATTTGAGAACCGAAGCAGCCTGAGAGTGTTACCTTGTTTATGTGAGTCCCTCGTGTTGGAGTCTGTTTGAGTCTTCTGGGGCAGAAGGAGCAGCTGAACCAACTTTTCCTGTGCCCGGTGCATGTGGAAGCTGACATGTAGCCATTACTGCTTGGCCTGTCCCAGAGAGATAGCCTTCTGTTTTTACCTTGTATTAATTTGCAAATGTCTTAGGATGACAGAAACCACAGAAAACCAAAAAATAGAAGTGCCTGTATGCCTAAGAACCCTCTTATTTTCCCAAGGTGGGTCTCCACAGCAAATGAGCAGAGTCAGCAACCTGTTGAGCTACCACAGCTGAATTTTTCTGGTGGTTTTTCTGCTTCAGAGAGCTGGGCAAGTCTGCATCACCCCATAAATCAGTAACTTTCCGTTGATACGTAACTGTTTTGAAAGCTTGTCTGTAAACAGCAATGACATCAGAAAAACATCAATGTTGTCTTTCTTTCATTGTTCCCTCCTTTTCTTTCCACTCTAGATAGCAAACCTGAACCCCATCCAGCAGGAAGTGTCCCCGTGATTTCACTGTGGGTCACAGCAAGGAGCAGAGCATATTTCCAGGCAAAAGGAACATGGGAATATGGAGACATTTAGAAAAATAAACCTGATGGATTTCCTTTTGCTGATGCTGTTTTGAAAGGATGCCTTTGAGGTGGCTAATATGCAGTACAGTTGCAAACAGTGAGGCAGAGAAGCTGTTTCCTTATCACTGCTCCCAGTTTTGAGACTTCTAGGCCCCCACCCCAATTCTTCCCACCTCACCCTTGCCATCCCCAAAACAGTTTTTATCTTCGCTTTGAAACTGCAAAGAGAGAGATTTGAGTAGAGCTCTGGCTTGCCTGGGAAAGTTCTTACTTTAATCAGAGACAGTGAATAAAAATGTTTGCAGGGGATGCGTAGCTGTGAAGAGAATGGAGGCTTTTATGGCGACCCATGGGTTGTCCCCACAGCAGCCCAGCCAGGCACCCCGCACAGGGGCTCTCCGTTTTGAAGTGGGTAAGTGACGTAAAAGCACCTCGGGGTAAACATGCTGCTCTTATCTCCTCTGTACAAAACGTATCATTTACTTGAAGACCATGCCCTGAATGGAGATTTAACGCTGGGGCATCCCGTGACTGCAGTTCAGTTTGTCCAGTGCTTTCATGGATCTTCGACTCCTGTGTACCACTGGTTACAGCTGGGCAGGTAGAGAGGCCCATGAAGAGCCCTTTGGCTGTGGGTGAGTGGACAGCTGTGCTCCCCGTGCCTGGGCTTCGTACACCCCAATGCTGGCTGGCAGCTCTGCCTGCCCAGCAGTGCCCCACCCAAGCCACTGCGGCCACCACTGCAGCGCACTGCGAGATGTGGCTGCAAGCCATGCGAGTCTGCTGGGAAACTATCCTTTGGCTAACAACATTTAGCTCTGCTTTTAATTAGAATTAAAATGTAAATTATATTAAACCCTTCTCCCTTTAAAGTTCAGAGAAAATTATTGCAGTAATTAGGCAATAGTTTTGATTATATATGAAACAAGATCAAGCTTTACGGGAGGTGCTGGAGCCCTCAGCAAGTCAGTCTATGAATCTATCTGGTGTAGCCATCTGAGTGGGGTTTTTCAGCTGAACAGGTCAGATGAGTGCTGTAAGATGCACGGTTTCCATGGACATTAGCATTAAATGGAAATCCTTGTCTTTAGCTGGAGTTTGGAACCTGCATTGTGGCTCACAGCTGGCTGTGGAGCAGCAGTGAGGTGGGCTCCTGGGCTGTGCACTGCACCAGGGGCTGGCATGGCTGAGAGCGGGGCAGGGCTCCTGGGCTGTGCACTGCACCAGGGGCTGGCATGGCTGAGAGCGGGGCAGGGCTCCTGGGCTGTGCACACCCTGCCCAGGGCTGGCGTGGCCCAGAGCGGGACAGGATGCGCTACTGGGAAGGCAGGTAGGGAGCCGGCCCTGATACCATGCACAGCTGGGCAGGGGAGTCTGGCCAGTCCTTGCTAACAAGGAAAACCAGCTGAGGTACAGGGAAATGTGCAGAGCCCAGAAGGAAAATGGCTTTGCATTTTAGCTAGAAGGAAAATCTCCTCATCAGTTAAATAGTCTGTAAGGTGCTGGTTGTTAGTGTACTCATGCTATCTTCCCACATATCATACTTCTAAGTACCCGCATCCCTTCTACTTGTGCTTTCTGTTCAGGACAGAGACTTGTTTCCTTGTTCAGCTTGTTGCTCCTGCATCCCTGCCTGCATCTCATCCCCTACAGCAGCTGTAGCCCATGAGCACCAGGTACCTGAAGAGCAAGAAGTGATTCTGTGGGAGGGTGTTCAAGGAAATTAGGTGTATCTTCAGCCTCGCTGCAGTTAGAATTCAAGACTGCTTATTCCTGCCGGCAGATCCAACTTGCTTTACCTCCTACCCTCCGGAAATGTTTCCCCAGACTAGTGTTTTCAACCCAATTAACATTTCAAAATTCTCAGCTTGCAGGTGCTGGTTTCAGAAAAGCAATCTTGTACAATGTTGAGCAATCCAGTTGGCATCAATTTGTCCTTAATCCCCTGTTCGAGCTGCAGACTGAAACATGCTCTTTTTCTTTTTAGTATTGTGTGCAAAGTAAATAATCCTGAACAGCACAGGCTACATTAAAGATAATGATGCCAAAATTGGTTTGTTTTTTTCTCTTATGCACATTCGGAATTCACAGTTGCTTTATGTGCAATTTATCCTCCCACAATTTGGGTATTTTTAGCTGTTTGATTTAGCTGGTACTGCTATGGCTGGTGCCAAGGGAACTGTGGGTTGAGAGCCCCAAGTCCCACTGCCCACTTTCCCAGGTGTTCCAGATATTCATCTTTGCAAAACGAAGTACATTAAGGTTTGACTTGAAATTAAGAGTGCCTGCAGCTCATGAGCAGAAGAAGTGGCTTTGCCTGGAAGTGTCTGAACAGACTTGTTGGGATCTGTTGCTTGCAATGACCCTGACATCATTTCAGAAGTGGGGATGTGGCTAATGCTGCCATGGGGCAGTGCAGTGACAAGGCACAGGCTGGCATAGCCATGACCCAGGTACATACCCCATGGCCTGGGGCAGACCCCTGGGTGCTCTGAGTTGCTGCAGTGGCAGCAGGAGAGTGCTGGAGGCAGTGTGGTTAATGCTGGTTTAAGGAGAGCTGGTCACTTGCACAGTCACACTCTGGCACTCACTCTGCCAGTGTGGACTATTGCTTGTCTTCCATTGGTCTGCCAGCCTTGCTGTAGTTAATCCCAGATACCTTCTTTTCCCTGAAAGACATGTCTCAGTCAGGACTGGGTATGCCAAGGTACTTCCGTACACCATGTGCCTCAGCTGCCTCACCCTGTAATCTAAAATACCCCCATGACACCAGGTAACACGTCTTTGTCTTCCCTGTTCTGTGGGTGTTCCAAACCCTCTTTCCTCCAAATAATGCTGGGCAACATTGGCTAATGTTTTCAAAACTGAGCATCTGCCAATGCAGCCGTTCTGGAATTTGAGAGATGTTGAGGTATGGATTCAGACACTTGATTTTAGGAAAGCCCTTACCACCTTTACAACTCAGGAGGTGCAGTCCATGCAGCATGTTTCTAGTGTCTACATGTTTACCCTGCTCATCCTTCATGTTTTGCTTTCTGCTCTTGCCATCCTGATTTTTCAACCCCGAGCCATTTCCTGGGCAGACTGTTCTTGTTTGGGGCTGCAGGGTCGGGAGTGAAGCTCTGTGTGAGTGTGCTGGTAATGACTCTAGGCCTAATTTTGGCAGGGAGTGAAGCCCACTGAAGTCAATGGGAACCTTCCTGGCGTGATGGGCTTGGGAGCAGACCTGGCCTTTGACATTCTTCAGAGCAGTGGTTCCAGTGTGAACCTTTGGCAGCGTATGAATAACAGATAGTTATTTTTATGTATTGTTTCCAAAGCCCACAACTTGTGTTGGCAGTAAGTGCTCCTAAATGTGGGGGGCTGACTGGCAGCCTGAAACAAAGGAACAAAATCAATAACATAAGCTTCATGTGGCCAAGGACGGTCATCTCCATGTTGTTACATCCAACTTGACATAACAACAGGATTGCTCATCAGCAGTGTTTCAGATTCCGAAGAATCAGAAGGCTTTGACAGGATTAATTAGTGCCTAAGAAATAATAGGATATTATACACAGTATGTTTATGTTTTTACAAAGCAAGTGATGGAGTGTGTTTCTCATGGATGTTACTTTTCTGTTACTGCACCATTTAAGATCACTTTCCTCCAGGAAAAGAGACCTTTGCACTTTGATATGTTCCTGCCACAAAACAGAGGCTCTTTAGGCACACAGAGAGGACATTTGCCTCTGGACATTGCTTTTGTCTTTTGGAAAGCTAAGACCAAACCAGCCCCTGCTTCCTTTTCCAAGGTGCCCCAAGGGGACACTGAAACTGGGGTCACATACATACTTTCTATCCTGAAACACTTCCTCAGTGAGGCTGCTTGCTAACTGGGAAAACCCTGAGATGGGTATCTGTAAATTCACAATTATGCCCATTTTCCTTTTCCTTTCTGGTAGTGTTTTCCTGCTGTTTCAGCAAGGACTCTTACTTAAGTTTCCACCTGCCATTTTCTGTGCAGTTTATTTTCTTTTGGGATATTTTCTTTACATTATAAGCTCCTGAACTTTTCCATAACACAGAAGATATTTTAAGGAGTGGTTTGGAAGGGACAATATTAACACACTGAAATTTTATGCATCTGCTTCTGTGGTGGTAGAAGCACAATGCAAGGAAAGGGCTCAGACCTGCAATGCTGGCAGATTCTCTGAGGCAAACTAAAGCTCAGTGCAGGACTGTGTACTCTGCCTCACTTTTATTGACACCTGCTGATTTTTTACTGCTGTTTGCTCAATGGGAATTGTGGTTTGGGTGCCAGCCCTGCTCAGACAGCCAAGCATTGCCTGCAGTATTCATTTCTGTGACCTGGTGCTACTGATATGCTACTGCTGCCCAGGCAGTGGAGAGGACGCTAAATCAGTAATTCCAGGCTTAGTGCTGGACTAGGTATGTATTAACTCCCATGTGTAAAGGGATGGCTGGAAACAATGGGGATGGAGCTTTGATCATTCCAAGGCCTGTTACCAAGCAGTGGCTGCTACCCATGGCCATGGCTGCTTCTTATGAGTTGGGAAGAGCAAGAGGTTATTTGAACCTATGGATTGCTAGCCTGGGATTTTGCATGGCTGTCATAAAGACTGACTTCTGCTGTTTCCAGATGTGTTATAAAGCAAAGTTAAAATGGATTTGGGTTGGTATATCTGTGAAAGAAATCTCCAATGCTGAAGTGTTTGTATAAAATATGTAGCTTTCAAAATTGGTACTAAGACTTCTGTATGTAATAAGCTAAAAAAAGTGTTCATTATTTTATTTCTGCGAACTTAAAAAAAAACCCAAAAGAACCTTTCTGGCCAGGTGCTGCCATTGTCAAATATGCATTTCAGTTAAACTTTGCTGTGTTTACATTTCTACATAATAAAATTCTTTGGTTTATGTACTGCCAGAAGATAGAAAGCTGAGATTAAAGTATCAGATTTGATAAGATTTGCTGTCAAGTAAAAATAATAATGAAACAATGCCTATTTAGTTGATTTTCTAGTTATTAATATATTTTAGAATGCATCAAGCTTTCGTCAGCCTTTCTTATCTTCTCTTTTCTTTGTAATGCATGAGGGTATGTGTTAGCTATTAGATCTTTTCATTAATTTGATGAAGGATGAAGATGAGTAATTCTAGTTTTAAGTATCCTCTTCAGCAATGACAATGACTCAAAAGACAACAGTCTGCTTTGATTTCCACCTTCTGGTGAGCCCTTTTGTGGAAATTGTATATAGAATAATATTGCCAGGATAAAAATTCAGTGTGCAGGTACCACATTTTTAATGAACACATTTTTGGTGAAGCCACTGGGCTGTTCAGAATTCCCTTTGTTCATTCACTGGTCTGTGAGACATTAGGGGCCTTATTTAATCTTTCCACCTTGTTTTTGATAAACTTGGCTGCAACAGCTTTTAAAAAAACCTTTAATGATTTCTTAAGGACATTTGTGTTGCTTTTGTCACCCCAGTGTCTCAGCATTTCATCATCTGTACCCACTATTTCACAGTGTACATGTTAAGTGCTATTATCCCTATTTTATGGAAGAGAAACTCGAGGACAAAGTGGCAAAAGCCATTGGTACAGGGTTTTAGGAGCCAAGCCAACAAAGGGATTGGTTGAATCCTTTTTTTTTCCTTGGTCTGTCCTGTGTTTCCCTTTCCTCAGGCTGTCCAGGTGACTTGGGCTGCTGAGATCCAGACTGTCTGCTCAAATCACTCTTAGCAGGATGCCTGCACATCCCATCTGCCAGCATGATCTGAGTGTTTAGAGCTCCTTCAGGAAGACTCCTGCATCCAGCCGGTTTGCTGAAGCCCCCACATGATGGCTGTGAGAACTGGTGACAGCTAAGCCTGGGGAATGTGTGTGCACTCATCTGTGCCAAGGTCTGCTCCAAAGAGTAAAGTGCAGCCAGAATTTTCCAGTGTAGCAACTTGAAGGTTGTTTCACACCCCTGACTGAAACCATCTTGCACCTGCCATAACATGATAGGGACTTCTTATAGCTGTATTGTAAGACCTTTGGAAACTCAGATTGATTGAGCCTTTTTAGCAGATTGGAAGCTGGATATGGTGGGCATCTCAAACACTGAAGGCCATCAAGTATTGCCACCCCATAAAATACTACTTCCTAATGACAGTTTTCTGACATTCCTGGCAGTAAACATTTTAAACATTCATGGAGTGCTTCACTTGTAAATCTCAAAGCACATACATTACTGGGTATTTAAGGCTTAATTCATTTCCCAAAAAAGACAAGATTTCCGCTTTCTTTATTGCACTTGTTCCAGCCCTCAAAGCGAAAGTTGTCTATTGAAAGTAGAATAGATACTAATTTGGTCTCATAAAACCACAGATTGTTTCAACTTTCCTTGAGTTTCTGAATGAATAGATGATCAGATCCTGTGATGCTGCTCTCAGCCTCACTGGTGATATGAAAGAGGCGCTTGTCCAGCCAGCTCTATAGCTGTGCCATTCTTTTGTTGCCTATAGTACACATGCTCTGCTCCTTTTTTACTCTCTTTTTATTTTAATGCTCTGCAACAGGGTTGCACAAAGCTGAGTTGGCTTTTAAAACACAACTTCATTTTGCAGCTATACGTCTGTGCCCAGTTTTCTTTTGTGCTGCCCATGGAACAAGGAGGCTGTGTGGTATCTGACACCAGGCTTTTTCCAGTGATTTATTAACTGTGTCAGAATAGCTGTTGTGAATGCTGGGAAGCTCTTGCGTATTGTGACAGTTGATATTGATTATGACAGTTTGTAGACTCTACTGCATTGTCAGACGGTGGATCGTATTTTGTCTTCTTACTATACATACCATGGGCTATAGATCATAGTGTTTTCTTTAAAAAAGGACCCATTGTCCAGCATTCTGGCTGGTATGAGAGAACTTCTGTAGCATATTGTGCAACAAATAGCAAGATAGTTCAGGCACCCTATGGGACAAACCAGGCAAATGTCAATTGCTTTATGAAAAAGAGTGAATAGTTTGTTCTGGCCTTTTAGGGGAATGAGCTGTGCGGTTCATAGACATGGGTAAACTAGTCTGAGGATGTCATTTATGACAATACTGGTGTCCCATACTGTCTATTGGCCAGAAATCCACAGACCGTGTAGGAGGAGTTTGCAATGAGGATTTTGGCTACCAATCATGTGTAAAGGTTGCTTTGGGTTTTGATGGAAGCTGAGACTACACATTTCTGGAATGAGTCTGAGGGAGAGAAGATAAAGATTTTTGCAAACCTGGGAGAATATGAAAGCTGGTATGTGAACTTCTGTGATGGACACATAGAATCATAGAATTGTTGAGTTTGGAGAAGACCTGTAAGATCATCAAGTCCAGTCATTAACCTGGCATTGCCAAGCCCACCATTTAACCATGTCCCTAAGGGCCACATCTACACATGTTTTAAATATCTCCAGGAACGGTGACTCCACCACTTCCCTGGGCTGCCTGTTCCAATGCCTGACCACCCATATGGTGAAGACATTTTTCCTCATACCCAATCTAAGCCTCCCCAGAGCAACCTGAGTCCATTTCCTCTTGCCTTGTCACTTGTTACCTGGGAGAAGTCAAACAGATCACCCCAGACAATGACCCCTCCTGGCTGACTAGTTTTAGCCTGGCAGTAGTTAAACAGCACACAGAAGAAGAGATTTTTCTAATTGCATAAAAGCTGCTTCAGTGGGGAAAAGAGTCAACAACTGAGCTTTTACAGGCAACCTGATAAGAGGAGGGAGTCAAAAGCCATTTTGTTAATTATGCTGCTGTAATTTACTATATTGCTGCTATAATACTGGAGAAAAAAATCTTTCAACAATACATTTCTTTTTAAAACAAAACCTTACTTGAGATGAAGTGGTGAAGTGAGTAGGAAAGAAATCAGAATTATTTTTACTGTTCTATTTCTGCATGACCATAAAGTTACACTTTGAGATAACAAACCTTAGCAAAATGACATTTAGTACTCTATGCTGTTAGAATTTTGATCTCACACTGAGTTAAGATTGATTCAAATGCAGTTCCTGATGCAATTTTACATTGATGTGATTCAAAATCCATTTCTGCACATACCTTTAATTGAAATCAGGCTAATAGCAGGTTACTTGTGTAATGATTGTTGCTGGGATGCTTCAGACCAAGACTGTGACCACTGAGCTGTGGCCTAGGGGAATTGGGCTCGGTTCTTAACCCCACTCTGGGCCTGATACTGGCCACTCTAACCAATTAATCTCTCTCATGTGGTTAACTCATGCCCATTTATGGTTGTTTATTTACACTATGACATCTTTCAGAAGGAACATTTCCTATCAGAAGCCACTCTTGATCTTGTCTGGGATTTCTAGATGCTGCTCTAATACTAACCATATTTTCTGTAATATGATCTGTATTGTAATGAGTCCCTAATGTTAGTGAGGAGACAGATTTAAAGTAGGTGATTTGATTTCAGTGATGATGCAACTTCCCATTCCACACTTGCATCGAAGTTGGATTAAATTTAGCACTCACTGTGTCATAATTATTTTCCATAATGACAGAATAATGTAGAGTTTGTACATTCACAGCATTACTGTAAGCCTCAGGGTGTACTGAAATTTTACAGTGGCATCTCTCCGTCCAGTGTCAGGTATTAGTGCTATATTTTTATAATTACGGGTTTTATTGCAGAACAACCACAGCAGTATCAGAAATGCCTTAAAGGAAGGATAAAATGGGAGATTTTTTAAATGTCTGCTTTTCACTGCAGGCATATTTTATTTAAGTTTTTTTTCTAATGTTCATAAAATATTTTAAGAAGTTACATGTGAGAAATGAAGAAGTTCCGACATTCAAATGTGAGGACTTGCTTTCTTAGATGACTTGTATCTGAAGGTCTGGTCACAATTCTGTGTCTGTGCAGAGTTCTGGCTCCTAAATCCTGAGACCACACCTGAAGAAGATAATTTTGGTGTTGTGCTGTGAAAAGCAACAGCTTCCCAGCACGTGTTGTAGACTAGCAGTCACTGTCATGAGAGTCCCCTTCCTCTTGGCTCCCCCTTGGCCATCATAGGGCCCTCAGACTGTTTCCACACTAACCCTTGCTAGTTGTTTGCCTAGGATCTTTGCCAGGTGTTCTGGCCTCTTTGAGATGTCTCAGGTACTTTTGAGTTACAATTCTTAAGAAATTTTATTTTGTTTTCCTGAGAAAAGGCATGGGTAGTCACTGCAGAAGGTGGGTACACTTCCCTGTCTCATCCTGGTGCCGTGAACTGACCGCCCTGCAGGTCTGTTTTATTTTCAGGAGACTGTGGGAGCCTCCCTGTCCATAGGTTGAAGCCTGCTCTCTGACATTGCTGTTGTCTTTCTCTCTTCCCTTCAGATGGTGTTCACAGTGTCACTGCGGTCTGCACCCTGCGTGTCACCATCATCACGGACGACATGCTCACCAACAGCATCACAGTGCGGCTGGAGAACATGTCCCAGGAGAGGTTCCTTTCTCCCCTCCTGTCCCTGTTTGTGGAGGGGGTGGCAACTGTGCTCTCCACTGCCAAGGATGGCATCTTTGTTTTCAACATCCAAAATGACACGGATGTCAGCTCCAATATCCTGAACGTGACCTTCTCAGCCTTGCTCCCTGGTGGCATTCGAAACAAGTTCTTCCCCTCTGAGGACCTGCAGGAGCAGATCTACCTCAACAGGACGCTGCTGACCATGATTTCGACGCAGAGGGTGCTGCCCTTCGACGACAACATCTGCTTGCGTGAGCCCTGTGAGAATTACATGAAGTGTGTCTCTGTGCTGAAGTTTGACAGCTCGGCCCCATTCATCAGCTCCAACACCGTCCTGTTCCGCCCCATCCACCCCATCAACGGGCTGCGGTGCCGATGCCCCCCGGGCTTCACGGGGGACTACTGTGAGACGGAAATTGATCTGTGCTACTCCAACCCTTGCGGGGGCAATGGGCTGTGTCGAAGCCGAGAGGGGGGCTACACTTGTGAGTGCTACGAGGACTACACCGGTATGTGTTTATCTTATCTTTGACCCATGATTTATATGTTAGACCATCAGCCAGGCCAGCTCTGTGTCAAGCTGAAATTGCTGGCATTCTTAGTCAAAAGGAGAAAAACTCCTGGCGGTGCCTTCTAGTCAGGAAAAGGTTTGTGAGTGTCACTTAGGGTAAATCCCATATCTCTGTGCCTGCATGGTGGTTGGAACCATGCCTTGCTCCAGGTCATGCAGGGGGACTGTCAGCTGTGAAGAGATTTGCACTGTGTGAATTTCTGCTCAAAATGCTTTATGCAAACACATTTCTTCTGTCTGGAAGGAAAAAGGTGGGACACATCTCCTGGTTCCTGGGTGTGCATGTAAACCCGTTCCAGGCCCCTTTGCATACCAGGGTGGACAGCCTCGATAGGAACTCCTCAGCCCTTGATCATCAGCCAGCACAGAGCATTAGGATTGTTCTTGTTCCCAAAAAGCTGCAATAATACACACTTAAGGGAAATGCTGTAAGTCTGCTGTGGCTTGTAAATGTTCAGATAAAACTCCAGAAGGACGTAGCTGCTTCCAGGCCTGTCTCCACAGCCCACTGAGGAACATACTTTGCCTCATCATGGACTTGACAGCTAATAAAAATCAAAGTGCTGCTTCTCAAATACTCCTGAGAAGTTGCGAAATAGTACTAGGTGAATGTTTTCTGGTGCTTCAGTAAAGTCAGTGGGATTATTTATGTATTCAAAATTGCACACGCATTTGAGCATTCTGCACTGACGTGCTGCCGGCTGTAATTTACACTGACAGCTCAGCAATGTCTGCTGTGACCCCTGCAAACAAGGGGTGAAGCAGAGGGGGCTGGTTCCCAACACTGCCTCTCACTGCTGAAGTTACAAAATATTGAAAACATAAATTATTTAAGTTCTGATGTAAAAAAAATCTAGATGATGTGGATCTAGCCCTCCAGGTAGAAGGGTTTTCCTTCACTCTCTCTGACTTTTGCCTCAGGTCTGTCATCAAAAATGTGACTGTGGAAGGAGCCAGGAGTTAGTGAGCAGGGACATGGCAGCAAGGGAAGTGGGCTTTTCGCAGCATGGGGGACAGGAGGTGCTCCCTGAAATTTATGCAGGGCTTAGGGCAGCAGGACCTTTCTAAGAAGATGGGGACAAATATTTTTCCTGATGGGAGAAACTCTGAATAGAGCTGTGAGATGGTTGGGATAACTGGTGTTTGTTGAGGAGTTATTTTCCTGCCAGGCTTCTCATGAATGACTTCCACAGTGAAATACATTATAAAGTTCATTATCCATTAATACACAATACACAGAGAACTGGGCATCACAAAATAGATTTTACAATCAGTAGATTTCATTAAAAATGTTTGCAACTATGATACTGTAAATAGGAATGCTTAGAAGTAGCAGGTTTCATTAACCAAAGATATGCATAAAAATTATGTTAATGCATCCATGTCTTAGTTTTGAAATTCCATCATTCATTCCACCACATTTTTAGAATCTCTTGCTAGAAATCTTCAGAAAAAAAGGCTAAATATCATTTAAAAATGAAAGATAATAAGCTTATATAAATAATTGATTAACATGTTTAATACTTAATGCTGTAGTCAGAACAAATACAGTACATATTTAGAAGAGAAGCACCATATTATTCATACACAAAGAAAGATTTGATCTGTAAGTCTATTTTCAGTGCATAGTTGTTGAGTTAAAAATTAACTGTCCTGCTACCAGGGTCTTAAGGTGGTCAAAAGTTAAGGAGTGAACACTGCTTATAGCTTTGCTGTCAGAATTAACTACACTTGAGTGAAACACTTTCTTCTTTGGAAGGACAGTTTGATCACATTCAGATTGGCCAGGGAAAAACACTTCCAGCCATGATAAAGAGGGATCTGGAATACCTTATCCCATAAATTGATACAAATATTATTGAATATTTCTGTTTTATTACTGAGTGAATGCAGTAGAAATTCAGTATCTGCTCTGTGGTTTGTTTACATGACGTTGATGCCTTTGGGTTCCATGTTGCATGACAGTGTTTTGTTCATCAAACCCAAACATCTACCTATGTATAGTGGCCATTAGTTGGTTGATGTTCATCTCCTTTACAGAGCAAGGTTGAAAATGTTACCAACAAGTAACCTATTACCAGAAATATTTTATGAAGATGCATTATTGAATTTTGTCCCAATCTCCTCTTAATATTGTTATTTTACCTATGGTTTTAATACTTGCTTTAAATATGTTCATATCCATTTGCAAGTTCAGTTTATATCTATTAATCATAATACTGTGTTTTCAGCTTGGATGTAAATTTATTATTTACAGCAATCCAGATTTTCTATCTATTTGATATGTAAATAGCATAGATTTCAATAGCAGCAGTGTGTCTTGGCTCATGGAATGCAGTGGCCATAAATCGGAATGAGCAGAGAATTGCTGAGTCTGAAGGTTGGAAGATTCTGGTGTTACTGAAATTTTATCATGGTACTAATGCAGTGTAGTAATATACCAGTATGAGGTTCTTACAAATCTTTGAATTAATTGTAAAAGATGAAATATGGATGGTAATAGTCTATGAAATGCAGCCTGCTTTGGGAGCTCTCATGTTTCCATTTCCTAGTTAAGAGCCTACATAGAAAAAAAATTATAAGAAGATACTAAGATCTGTCATCTCTCTGGGGAGATAGGCTGCAATTTGATGAGAAATCACTACACAATCATAACCCTGTACTGATTGTATCTGACTGGTCGCCTGCTAAAAATATAGTGTTTATTTCCTGTACAAGACAATTATGTCCTATCTTAATAGGATGGAATTTCCCTCCATTTTTCCACCCAGCTTTGAAGCCCTCCATTTGTTTTGATGTAATTGTTAGTCATTTATACATGATGAAAGTTTCTCTGTCTTCAGGAGTCTTCTGTTACGGGCACTAAGGTAAACTGAGCTTCTACAAGGTATTTCTGAAACCTGATTACTGGCTAGGCTGGGGTGATTTGGAATTCCCTTCACTTCCCATGATGTAAGGAGGTGAGTGAGGAAGTACATATATTTTTAATCATATTTTTTCAGACTTACAACCTCTTCAACTTCTTTTCTTTACATACAAATTAATGTAGAGAAGTGAACAATGTACACACTAATAATTGTGCCATTGATGGCAGAGAGCTGTGTTCATGGCTGAAGGGTTAAAGGACATAATTTTAGTTAAGCAGACAAATTTAATGAACACTATATAAAGCCTGTGTCATTTTTCCAGCTTCATTTCATATATGTTTGAGCTCTGCAGAAGCATCTGAGATGAGCTGTAGGTGAAGGTTTAGACATAGGTGGAATTGTCTGTACTCCCCAGGGGGCAACCTGAAGTGCGAATGCATCGTGTCATCCGCACCAGTTTTGGAGGCATGGGTGCCACAGCAGTTCCTGCATGAGCTGTACTTCCAGCCCTATCCTGGTGCCTCCTACAGAGCACACCACTGTGGCCATAAGTCAGCACTTTTTTGGGGTGAATTCCCACTATTCCAGCCCTGCCGTGAGTGGGTGCTTCCTCCAGGTCTATGCTCACAGTCCTTCTGCTCAGTGGCCACCAAGACTGCTCTCCTCTATGGTCATGTTCCCAAAAAGCAAAATTTAATTGACACAGAACAAAAGCACTTTAATAGAAAAAAAAACCCCATCAGCCCCTGAAATAAGGAAGGGAATTAATGTTGCCACAATTCTTCTTAGCATTATCACATTCTCTCTGCCTCTTTTGCTACACAGCCCCTAGAAAGGAGCAGTTTGTAAGGGAAAAAGATCATTGGAGAATTCCCCATATCCTTTGCAACTCTCCTTGGATTTCGCTTCAGAGAGAGGAGAAACCTTCCATGGTCGTAAATCTTCTAGTAATCAAATACAGCAATTAGAGATCTTTTGCTTGTTACACTTTTTTTCCCTCCTAATTTGTATTTGTGATACCATATTGACATGAAGAATCATGACATCTAATGTGCCTGCTATGAATTCTGACTTTGTATAATGAGAAGGAAATTATAGTTGGTTTCTTAGCATCCTGCCAGAAGTCCCTAATCATATTGCTTAGTAAGTTCTCAGTGTTTGGCTCTTGCAAACATAGAACATAAAAGTAAATGTGAGGATATCTTCTGCTTTATCTTTACTTATATCCATTCTTCAGATAGTAATTTCTCAGCTAACTGATACCAGATTCTCATTTTTCAGGCCAGAGAGACTTATTTCGGGGAATTTCACCTTTCGGGTAGAGAAATCTGGCAGGTACAGTAGTCAAAATGAGTGTTTATCTTGTGCAAGAAGGTCTGAAATTCCACTCTCAGTTGCACTTCTGCAGTTCGGTGGGATCGCAGGTGTGTAACAGCCAAATCCTGTACAGCAAATCTAAATTTGATTCCTTCAGGTTCCTCACTGCATCTTTAACTCCTTGTTTAGCTTATGAAAGTCCATGGTTTTGTGACTATCCTTAGTTATCCTTACAGGCTTGTGGGGCTTTGACAGCACTTTCAAGCAGCTGTGACCAAGTTTTTCTTTAATACAAAACACCAAATAAGAAATTGTGTCATTCACAAGCATTGCCATGAATGTAGGGATGTTGTCCTTGCCACGTGACAGCTTCGTGGGTCATCTCTCTGATACTTCATTCAAATATTGAGGGAACACAATGAAGGTACTGAAATGTTTTGCATCATTGCTACCTTAACAGTATCCTTTAGGCTAGGTCTTCAGAGTTGTGCTACTGGATGGTTTTATATACTAAAGAGATGAAAACCTAGGCAAGGTCTAATACTCTAAAAAACATATAGTCAATTTTAAGAGTTTAAATAGAATTACAGTTATTAGAGTGCTGGGTGATTTGCAGTATTTCCAGAATTTGAACTCTTAATGGGTTTTTATTAAGTTTTTCTGCTGATTTTGGATGCAGGAAAAGTTGAAGAAGACTGCTGACAAACTTTCGTTGTTTCTCAGTGCCTCAGTTAGAATGCCTGGTTGCCTTACCTTGCAGTTTCTGTATCGCAATACTGTGAAAAAGCTTGTGGAGGGTGTTTGCATCTCAGTGAAGGTCTGGACAGTGTTGAAGGTTTAGACATTTTTCTAAATTTTTTCTTTTTCAGCAGTGCTATGCCATACCATTATTGTTATGCTTGTACTGAAACTAGGTCTTCATAACAGCAACACCATATTGCTGTGGACCTGTGACTCTCTGCAGCTTTTTCACATGTCATGGAAAGATAAGTAACAGTTTGCTTGTAAGATCCATCCTTACAATTATTACCCCTTGGCTGATGTCCCAGCACAGTCTTTTCCATCCATCTTCAGCTTTCTCTGTCTCATCAGCCCATTTCTGCCTTTACTGAACAAGCAGGCATCTCGGTCAGTGTAGACATGGTAAGCTGTGACCCCAGGGTTGGCAGCAGTTGCATACAGCCAGGGGCCTCTGTTTCCTCCCAGCCCCTTCCAAGCCCCCAAGCACAGGTGCCTGGCAAGGACCCTGTAAGCACTGCAATGGATGGTCCAGAAGCAGAGCTTAAATCCTCCAAACACTTTTCAGAGCATGACTGGTGTAAAATGTGGAAAAGGCTATCATTATTGTTATCTATTGTCATCATCAATGACATAGACAAAGGGATTGAGCACACCCTCTGCAAATTTACAGATGACACCAAGCTGAGTGGTGTAGTTGACACACCTGAAAGATGAGATGCCATGCAGAGGGACCTGGACAAGCTTGAGAAATGGGCCCATGGGAATCTCATGAGGTTTAAGAAGACCAAGAGCAAAGTGCTGCACCTGGGTCGGAGCACTCCAGTATCAACACAGGCTGGGGAATGAACAGATTGAGAGGAGCCTTGCCAGGAAGGACTCAGCAGTGCTGGTGGATGAGAGGCTGGACATGAGCTGGCAATGTGCTCTTACAGCCCAGAAAGCCAATTGTGTCCTGGGCTGCATCAAAGGCAGGTCAAGAGCAGCTGAGAAAGGGCCATTCCTGGGCCGCTCACGGCTGGAACCGTGGGAGAGATGCCTGTCTAAGACATTTCTTTCCTGACACAGATTCTCAGCAGAAGTCTGCGTGCCCACTTGTCTGGTGTGTTTAACTCTGATACTTGCTGTGCATGTTAAAACAGGTCCTTGCTTGTTTTTGTGGCAAGGTTTGCTGTTCATGTATGCAGGGATAGGGCCAGCATGCCACAGCCTTCTGGCTGGACCCAAGTGATGCTGGGCTGGACCTGAGGCTGTGGCCCCAATATCACAGCTGCATGACTGCTTGCTCCAGAAGATAACTGAAAAAATAAAAACAGAGTAAAAAATTTCAGTCAAATTCTGAAGTCTATTGTTGTCATGTTTCTGTTGATTACATTCCTGTCCATGTCTGTCACCAAGTCACAGGAGATGAATGTTGCAAATCTGGAGTATATATCAGGACTCCCTGAAGAGGTCTACCATTTCTCTGGGTGGGTTTTTATCTGGAGGATATGTCCTTCAGCTAATCTTAAACCTACGCTCACTTGTCAGGATGCAGAAAGCCTTTCCTAATTGGATTACTGTGGTGTATTTGTTGACAGTTTAGTTCTCAAATGCTGTACATGGCCTACAGCCTTCACAGCAATCTGCTATGCTTTTTCTTAAACCCAGGCAAAGAGTTTTATCGCATTACCTTCATCCTCATGTGCATAAACTAGCTGCTGTTTAAAGTTCCACAGTCTTCTCAGTCATGTCCAAACCCTCCTTGCCCCTCACCCCAAGATGCTGCATATGGGATGGCCTTTGATTCAGCTGAACTGCTGCAAGTGCTAAGGGTTTGGATGCCTTTTCTGGAGCCTTGTGTCTTGTCTTCCTTGCCCATGGAAGTATTTGCACTGGTCAAAGTCCTTTGCTGTCCTGTGGAAACCTAGCTACAGACTTAATGTTGTATTTGTTCTTTTTAATTAGTTTTAGAATTATTTGACAGGACTCACGTTCTTCCTGGGTGCTCGTGCAGTGGAGGCACGATGGGTGCTTTGTAGAAGCAAGCAGCAGGTCACACACCAATGTAATCACTTAGCTCTGGCCTCAGGAGCTACCTTAGTAGTTATCTCCAGTATACTTATGAATTCAGCTCTTCCAAACAGTTCAGGGTCTAGGAAATCCTCCTTACTGATTACAGCTTTTCTTCTTTTGCTTCTCTATAAGACAGCTGTGGGGCTGGCTTCTTCTTCCCTTCATTTAGCCACTCCCCTCATTTGTCAGCTGAAGAGTCTATCACTGATCATTTTACATTTTCTCCCAGACTTTGGTAATTAAAAAAAAAAAAAGTAAAAGTAGCACATAGCTAAAATTCAGTAACCAGATAACTTAGGCAGTAACCTGTTTCAGGATGGTACCATTCTCACAGTTACATTTTTACAACTGCTTGCCCTTAATGCCCTCGGTGTCCGTGAGATCATGGTGGAATATGGAGAGAAGGTAGGATTTTGGTTGTGGGCTGCACAGTACGAAGTCAAGGTTTGCAGATATGAGAGGCCTGCAAGCACAGACTGTGGTGGGACAGGGTTGCAGCTGTGCAAAAAGTGCTTCCCCAGCTCTTCTACAATGCCGGTGTTTAGTATCAAGCCCTGATGGCCAGGTATAACCTCAGGATGTTTGGGGTTGGAAGGGACCTCTGAAGATCAGCTAGTCCAACCCCCCTACCATGGCTAACATTGACTTCAGTCTCTTTTTTCCAAGTCAAATCTCATTAAATACCTGTTGTGAAAATAACACATTTGACCCTGACACCATGCCCAGCTAAGCTCCTGTTTGCTGTCAGGCAGCTGGCTTTGCATGAGCAAGGCAAGCTGCTAACCTGGCGTGGGCACCTGCCTGCCTCTGGCACCTGACCTCTCTTCCCACCCCTTGGCAAGGAAATGTGTTACGAGTATGAGCTTATCAGTGGTGTCCAGTGGGGGAGAGATACACAGGGAGCACCTCAGGTTTCCTACTAGCATCCTGGTTAACAACAGACTGGTCTAAATTTAGGATTCCCTTTGTTCTAGCACATGTGAAATCTCTTTTATTGTCTTTAACCTGTTGTCTTTCATTTTGTATATTGCTATGTCAATTTTGAGCAGTTTCTTGAATTGTTCTCCTGGTTTTGTATTAATGGTATTTCTGTTACCACACCTAAATGGGAGTCACAATTCTCCCAGGCTCTTTGAAAGTGCCCTTTCTTATCATCATTGGTAAAACTAAAAAAAAAAAAAAACAAACCAAAACGTGGGAAGTGAAGCGTAATTAATCAAAGTGGAGGTATTTGATATTATAATTTTATAGGTACATGTAAAACCCTCCTCACTGATGTAGCTAAGTTCCCACACACTGTCATAACTGTGAACATATATATGCATTGCAGATCATTGGTCTGACAGAAATCACACACATGGAGGTTTGTTTTAATTAAAATATTTTAAATAGTTTATTAAACAACTGCAAATTTCTCTGTGACCATAGTTTACAATTGCGTTTTTATTAATTTAGCCAAGTTGAGCCTTGTGTAACGTAAGATTTGGGGTTTTTTTTTTCTCATAGTTTTATTTCAAAAAGGTTAGCTGGATAAAATTTTAAGCTGCATTCTCATTACCCAAATATACACTTGCTAAATGTCAAAACAACCCATATGTTAGACTATCCTTTAAGTGGTGGTGGTTTTTTCTCACTGAAAACAAATCAGATAAGGAAAAAGGAGGAGAGAAAGGAGGAGGAAAACCCAACAACTTGCCTGTAAGTTATTTGTACAGAAGATAAAATCATAATGAGATAGTATTTTTTCCAGTATACCTTATGTTCTGGAAAGCCCCTCACAGTGTTCACAGCAGATCAGAGGTGAAGACAAAAAAAAAGGAATTCCAGGACATCTGAAGTGAAATATTTTAGATCTTCCAAAACAAAAAAGAAATTTAGCTTCCAAGGATCAAGGTAATGGGGCTCCTTTTCTCCTGTCTGCAAATAAAAATACTGGGAAACAGAACTGGGAAGCAGTAAGACTGAATTATGAAAAACATGTTGGACTTCTGTATACATATTTATAATTCCCAAATTAGACATTTTAATTTTTTTCAGTGGATAAACAACGGGAAAGTGGCAGGAAGGATGGTTGGGTGCAGAGATGAGGGTATCAGCGTGATACCCTGTTAGAAGGAAAAAAGCATAGAATAGTTTCTTGTGCCCCTGTTCTTTGTGTTGTGATGATTGAAAGTTTCGACAGTTGAGCACCAGACTGAGGCACTTGGCCTTGAACGTCAAGATAATTACAGTTGTGCAGAGCGTGGTGGGAACCACAGCTTCATTGTTGTTGCAAATGCTCTTTTGTTTAGACCATCATGGTTCAGTGCCTGCATCCCAGCCCTGCTCCTCCTGGGGCGGGTTTTGTTCTGCGACCCGCACTGTACGGTGCCCCCGAAACACAGCTTCCCGAGCAGTCACCAGTCTGAGCGCTCAGTTTCTAAAAATCAAGATGAAGATACTTTACTTCAGGCTGTCTCTCTCTGTAGAGAAGCATATGAGACCTTTGAAACAGCATTTTCATATAGTATAATTAAAAAGCATATTTTAATTAGATAGGCCAGCTTCAAAGGGTCAGCACAACTGATGTGCCTATTGTAAGATGAAGATATGAAGATGAGTGTCTTATATTAATAATTAAACACATCCTAATTGACACAATGAAGTGTATTAACTCTAACAAGATGGTAACCATTTAAAGTTACTTTAAAATTTAATGGTATTTAACAAAAAGGTTGAATTTTAATCTACTGGACTGCTGTAAGCAGAGATAAGTGCAAGCTGTGGAAGCTGGCTGGAATAATTTTTTATGAGTCCATTTCAAAATACTTTTTAAGGAAGTAACTTTTGAATTTCCATCTGTTGTGTAGGTTTAAAAATACATGGATTTTGAGATTTTTTGTGCAAGATGTGTGTGACATGACAATCCCTTCTTCAGGACTCGTTAAGAAAAAGTCAATTTCCCTGATTAAGTTGCTTTTTGTTTTCAGTTTGTGTTCCGGAGCTGTGTACCAAATATTTTTGAGGCTACCAAAACATAAGATTATGGGATTATCTTTTTAACCCTAATCCTTTTAATTTGACAAGCAAAGGGGCATTTTTGATTGTTTTTTTCAGAATTTTCTTTCAATGTATAAGAACGGGAATTTGATGAGCATCTTGTTTTGCCAGCACTATCTACCCCATGATGCTGAACCTCTGAACTACGATTCATAGTAGACAGTTACACAGTGCTTTTAAGTATACCTTTCTTTTAATCTAATTCTTCTCATATAAAATGAAAATGTAGAGCTCTAGCTTCCTAACATGTAATTACAATAGTAGATTGACTTTAAGCGTGGTTTTCTGTTGCGTTATTAATATTTTATGGCTTCTCTTCAGTTATTCTCACTAATTGGCCATTATGCTTCTTTCCACCAGAGCTTCTGGGACCACCTAAGATGTTAAGGGGCATGATTTGATTTGAGGTCTCTGCCTGGTTCTACATTGCCGTGATATTTATGACAGTATTGGATTACACAGAAAATGGGAGAGTGAGATTTTCCTGTGAAAACTTCTAATTTATGGAAAACACAAAATGTAGGCTCTTACCAGCCTTCCTTTAGTGGAGATGCGTGGAGTTAGCTGCTTGTGCAGTCAATCCCAGCAAGCTGCTGGGGACAAGGGGAGATGGCTTCTTCTGTGTTCTGTCTCTTGTGAGCTGAATCATTATGTCTGTAACATTTACATGGAGAAAATTAAGTGGGATCTTAGTGAAATAAGGGCTGAACTCTCCTAAAGAAAACAGCAATGTTTGCCCTTGAAAGGGAGACACTGATCTTTTCTGCGTATTCTTTAGCCTTCATTTTTCTTCTTTCCGAGGGCAGTTATTTGCAGATGTGTTCCCTTTTTGAACTGCTTTGAGATGCTAACTTGATCAAAAATAAGTGCTAGAGCTTTCCTCTTGCCTACCAATTTAGGAACTGGGAGTTGCAACCCTTTGGTTGATCTCTGTGGAAAGCAGCTTAGGGAAACCAGGCTGAAAGTGAGCAGGAAGCCTGATGGTGCCTGAAAGCGTGTCTGGTTTTCCAGCTCCTGAGTTCCTGTTGATAAAAGATGTTATTGAACACACACCCCTGCCACAGCCACCACGCCTTGCTTGCTTTCCTCATTCACATAAATAGTTTAATGTATTTTGAAAAACCCAGTGTGAGGCCAAAACAGCCTGTGGAACAGCAGCCTTGTGGAGTTAATGGTGCCGGTGGTGGCATTTGGTGCCCAGGAAAAATTGCAGCTCTGTAGGATGAAATAATCTTTTTTGTCATCTGAGCAGAAGCACAATGAGTCTGTCCCCTTCTTCTGTCTCACTGCTGCCCATGGAAGGAGGTGAGGACTAGGCCTGGCAGCTGGTTCCCATGCTGAAGTGCCTGCAGGTGTGCAGAGAAGCAAATATGGATCAGCCTGCAAAGTTGTCCCAAAGGGAATCTGTCCTGCCAGCCATGGGGGCTGCTCCAGCCTTCGGTTCCCTCCATGTGCCCCGCCTCGAGTAACACTCCTGGAGAGGAATCAAGGGGCATAGAGAGCCAAGAAAATAAAATATAATATCAGATGCATATGTAGTAAGGGTAGAGGGTGATTGTGCCTCTTAAAAATAAATGGAGGGAGGGATATTCCTCTGTAAATGAATGTGTTATGCAAAGGGATGCTTTATTCTTACACCTCCAGCTTCTTCACTGGTTTTAAGGTGGGATTTTTAGGAAGAGATTTATTCCAAGTAAGACAATGCAAATTGCAGACACAATGGCATAATCTAGTTTATCTTTGACATCTATAATAATGTCATCCCCCTGATAATACATCCAGAGATAAAGCTTAGGCTTTTATTGAAAGGCACTGCTTCATCACCGTATCTTACACCAAATCACTGCAATTTTATTATGATGAATTGTCTTACATGTAAACCTGCCAGAGTTCAACATAACTGGAAATTTTTGTGCATTTCTTTTTTCTCTTGTGTAGATTTTTACTGTGTTTAGTTCTGTGAGAGAGACAGAACCTAAAAGGTTTCTAAAGCTTTACCTTACAGGTCAAATGCTGAAGGAGGTGACACCTTGCGAGGGCCCTGTACATTACAATAAATGGTTCAATAATTTAGAGAGCTAAGAGACCGTTGTCAAATCAGCCAAGATTAAAGATTAAGACATTAAGAAATTATCCACTGGACCCCATAGGGCAAAATTTGTTGTTAAGTAGGTGTGGCAGGCTAAAGGCTTGGATGCTTAAGGCTTTTTCCAACCAAAACGACCCTGTGATTCTATGGGTTTTTCTCATCCACCACATCTAAAGCATTCCGAAAGAGTGCTTTTCCTCAGCATTTCCTCAGAAGCCTGGGGGTGATTATGTCTGGTGCTGTGGGAGCAGGCAGCAGGGGGGAAACCAGTCATTGTGTGCACCCCTTCCCACTGGCTCATTGCAGGGGACCAGTGCCCAGGTTTCACACAGAGATGTCTCTTCATGAGTTTGCCATTGGGCATGTGCCCTACCTCTGCAAAACAAGCAGCTGGGACTTTTTTTGGAGGTATTGGCACCAGTCCATGGGCTATAAAATCATGAGTTACCTCTTTTCTTTCCCAGACCATAAGGTGAGCTTCAGAATTTGGTGTTTTCTTAAATGGAGAATATTTTACTGTGGCATCTGGCTCCTTGCTCACCAGGTTGCTCTCAGAAAAAAAAATCACAATACTTCTGATAAATCTTGGTTGGACTACTGCTGCTCACACCATTCTGGCCTCATGACTCAGAAAGGTGAGTTGCCTGGTGTAGATGGAGTGGAAACTTAATGCCTGGGAATTTTTAATCCTCAACAAATACGCAAAGAAGAGACCACAGGTATTCAGTTGTGACTTTTGTCTATGCTCTGTTCTTGCTGGCACTGGTGGAAATTGCTTAGGAAGATGAGGTCCAGTGATTGTGCAACACTGAGCATATATCATCTTGAGAACATGCTCATAATTTCTGCAATCCACAGACTAATTCATTTCTCCAACAGATGTGCCCCAAATATCACTAATCCTCCTCAGTATTGTTTCTTCTCCCTCCCACCTCCCCCAGTTATTCCTTCTCATTTAAATGCAAAAACACAAAACAACCCAAATCATCAATCCATCCATCCCTCTCTGCGGGGTGTCTTTTGTTTTGCTTTGTTTTGTGACCAGGGAAGGGGAGGAGTTGAGGGAAAATGGATCATCTTTGCTCAGGCTGGTGGTGCTCCAGGATCCTGGGCCTGGTTTGGGGCTCTCAAAGGGCCAGGCACTGTTTCAGTGGCTGCTCTGCGTGTGCATTGCATCAGCAGGCACAGCCTGAAGCAGCTTGAGAGATGGAGACCTGCTTTTGCTGCCTTTGCTTTTGTAAAATACAGTTTAGCTTGGTTTCCAGTGGGGAAGGATCAGCAGGTAGGACGGAGTTCTGGTCTTTCCCTTGCCTGTTGGGCCCATGGGACACTTTCATGGTGGTCCTCCTCCTCCCAGAAGCTTGCAGGACTTCAGAGCAGCCAGGGTGCAGATGCTTTCCTTGAGGACCCTGGTGGGAAGAGGAACTCTGAAGGTTCAAGTAGCATCATCCTGTTGAAGTGTGAGGGGGAATGGGAGCTCCCTCAGAACAGACAATTTTGGTTGTACATTTTGGGCTGGAATTTTACTGCCAAGAACTCTTAGATGCCTTAGGCCAGCAGATGACACCCACAGCTTCAGAGGCAAATAAAAGAGAATAAAAAGCTCCTCACATTCGTTATTTTAAGGCATCTCATGGTTAAAAATCTTGTGACCCTTATTTAGCTGAGTCATGATTTTTGAAAATCTGAATTGTGAGTTATCAGGGATGCCTAGGGAGAACTTTATGGAAGAAGCACAGGGAAGGGAGAAGGGTGATGGTAAAGGAGAGGTATAAGATATATCTATATATATGTATATGTATCCAAAAGAGCAGTGCTAATTCTGCACACTTCCTTCCCACCAGCTCAGAGCTTAGTGCTTATGCCCACGGAAAAACTAAAGTAGATCCAGAGATAAAAGGGTGATTTCCGGAGTATCTTATTATAGAATCACTTCTACCTATCACTTCAGAGAACTGCTTGGCAAGCTATATACGTAGTGTGAGAGGAATGTTACTTTGCTTAGTGTTATAAAGTCAGGTTACTCTCCTGCAAATACATGTTATTAAATCTGGAATGGTGAGCAACTGAAATTCTGCAGGACAGCTGTCACTGCAAGTCAGCAGTGTGAATGTGTATGTGTGGAGTATGTCTGTAGAGGTATTTATGTATTATTTTACTTCAACCTGCTTCTCATAATATGCCTTTATAAGGCAGAAAGCAGCAAAGGAAGCAGAAAGCAAAAGAAAGGAGGGAAACTGTAAAATAGACCTTAAGCTGGTGTTTCTCCCTATAAGAGGATTTGGGATAATTTAAATTAACCTAAATCAGTCCCAGTGCTAAAAATGTAAACAAATGAGTGAAAGGAAAGACCAAAATGTATTTTCAAGTTTTAAGGTTTAGTAGCAGTGTAATTTAGAAACCTCACAAAGTCATGACCATCAGTGTCAATAGTATTGAGTCTGCATGGCCTCTCTGAAGTGGCTGTAGGGGTTTGGCCCTTGATTTCTAACAAACCCAGATTTTACATCTGTTATTCAAATAACACTTCTGAGTCAAATGTAAAATGGTACATGAATTTAGTTGTCCCCTAATTAATCTCAGTCACTAGTACACCAGTGGCTTCTAACTTCTATTTGATCCAGCTTCCCCATCATTCAGAATGAGTTGGCTAGTGTTTCTGTTTGTCTCACATTTCATTGGTAATTGGCATTTGCTGTCAATTTGCTGGGAGGTAAGGCTGACCTCCCACGAGGTTCTGAGGGTGGACTTATGCACCACAGAGCCATTGAAGTCATTAATTTTCCTTTATGGGCAAAATCCAATGCTAATTTTTATTATTTGACTTGCACCTATGGTTTAGGCAAATTTTCCTGCAGTATATCCATGTACAATCAGTGGAGAGAGGTGGGTATCTACTGGAGATGTTGAGCCAGTTCACTTAAGGCAAGCATTGAGCCACTAGACTCACATGTGAGCCATCTAAAATGGCTTAAAGCTGTATTTCCATAACAGTTAAACCTTTCTCAGACCATTCCTTCATTCTTATTCCTGGGTGCATGGTCCTGCCTCCTTCCCACGTGCTTGCTGTGCTATTCATCCCATCAATCCTAGGAGGGACTTAACTGGAAGATCACTAACCCTTCAATAAAGAAATGAATGGTGTTTTGCCATCTTAGCTCTACAAATCAGTCAACTGCAGGATTACATGAATGCCTGCACAAGGGAGGGGGAGGAAACTGCGGCGTACTTGGGGAAAGGAGGGGACTATGGTAACTCCCACTCAGTCTGAACTGCGGTGAAACCACCCCTAAAGCGCTGGATCCCAACCTCTTTATCTCTTGTTCCAGTAGAGATTTCCAAGTAGATTCTGCAGCTAATTTGTTTTTAACAACCTTCTTATTACTTAGGGCACTGATTACTTTGGTGCCAATTGTCGTGTAAGGTTAGTAGTGCTTTTGTTACTAGAGGAAAAGGAGGATTGATTTCCCATAATGTGCAAGATAGCAAATACGTTTTTAATGATAGCTGGTTCTTTATTAGGGCAAAGGGTCAATGGGAATTGTTTGAAGAATTTAGTTGTTCTATTTCTTGTTGTTTCTCCTTTTGCCTTATTTCTTGTGTATTCTCCTTTCCAGTTTAAAGTATACCATTTTAGGTGGGCTGCTCAAATCAGCTTCTCAAAATGATTTTTATTCTGGTAATGCAACTATAAACATAGAGAAGATTAATATGTGTCTAGAACAAGTGGCAGGATGAGGAGAGGGGAAAAGAATCAGTTCAAGTCAAACAGTCACAGACAGTGAGTGAAAAACTAACATGCCCAGGGAAACTGAAGAAAAAAAAAAAAGAGTATCAATGCAGATCTGCTGCTTCCTGTAAATATATATTTAATGTAGTGTTTCAGTTGAAAACAATCAGAGAATAGTAAAAAATTTTGAGGACTAGTCCCTAAACTGGTATATTGGGGAAACACACTGCAGTAAACTGATGTGAAGAGGAATTCTCTATGTAGTTGGATGCCATTATGTTGCTTCCAGAAAGCTTTTAAACATTATACAATGTTGTTGTTATGTCAAACAACTCATCAGCAAAACCACAGATTTCTGCGAAGACCAGCTCATTGACGGGCACCAGTGTGCTACTTGAAACCCACAATGTTAGCTCAGAAGGCATTTGCAACTGGGATATTATTGTCTCAGTTTTAAGACAGCTTATTATTATTTCTTTTCACTTTTTTCATCAGCATTTATTGTTTATTAGTTAAACCTTCATTACTTTATTTGGAATAGGTCAGAGGAAGACCAAATCTAACAAGCCTTTGTCTTTGCCTGTTCTTGTTATTTTGCACCTGATATTGTGGTGTCCTCACTTACATAAACTTAGCAACAGAAATTTTATGATTAACATCTTTGTAGCATTAGTCCTAAAATTAAAGAGGATATGTATTAAAGACAGGATGTTTGTGAATAGGATGCAGTGTCAAAAGCAACTATGACGTTTTGATCTCAAGGGCTTTAAAAATGGGAAGCACAACATAAAGGGCTGCAGAAAATCCACAGGACTCATCTTTAAGAGTCATCAATATTAATTGGGAGCCTATAAGATCAGCTACTGTCATGTCACACTAAATTGATTTCTGGCAAGGGCCAGAATTTTTTCAAAGCCCAGGAATCTGCCAGCAGATAACAGGCAGCCACAGCCCGTGTTATCTGACAGTGCATGCTTTAGCTTTAGCAGCTGGAGGAGCTGATCTTCACATCCCCTGCTTGGATTTCACAGAGCTGTGATGTGTAACTAGTTTGTTCAGTGATTCCTAAAATGCAATGTGAAAAATAAAATCATATTAGTTAAGGAAGTGCTGTGAGGAGCAAAGAAGAGTTTCACGGGCTGGGTGAGTGGCTGAGCCATGTTGCCATCGCCAACATCACAGACCGACCCCAGGCTTTGTGTGACAGCTATTTGGGCTGTGCTTTTATCACCCCAGCCCCTCCAGACCCTCACTGCACAGCAGCTCTCCCTCTTCTGTACTATTTTTTCCTACCAGACTGTAAGGCCTCCCTTCTGACAGCGCATCCCAGCCCTCCGACCTTCAGCTGCAAGCAGGCACACAGGCGCTTTTCATTCCCGAAGGCTGGCGCGTGCAGCTCCCTTCCTTTTCTGCTGCTCAAGTAGCTCTTCCCTTAGGGCCTTCTGACTCCAGCTCCAGCCAGCAGCCAGCTCTTCCTTCAAGTCCATGCAGGCTTCGGTTCAAATTCTGAGGATGGTTTTTAAGCTGTGCCTCACAGCTCCTGCAGGGGAGAGCTGTGGGACAGCGATGTGTCCAAGGGGAGGTGGCTGCCCTTGGAAGTGACAAACCCAAGAGTGACACAAAGGTGCCTTCTGCTGCCAGTCCTGATCAAAGCAGTGCTTTGAATTCTTGCTCAGATGGCTACTCCATAAAGGCAAAAATGTTTTGTTTCTAAATAATTCCAGGCACTTTTGGAAAAAATTATAATTAAGGTTTTTAAGTGCATAAAACAAGGTTTTTTGGTAACCTTTGTACCTCGAATCACAGTAACACCTTGGATTTGCAGTTGAGATTTCAAAACCACTATTTTAATATATTTTGGTAAATACACAAAATATGAAAATTCAACATCAAAGAATATGCATCAAATGCAGCTCTCATTTAGATTACAGACTTAAGAGAATTCAGAATAATTTTAGTAACTGGGACATCAATGATGCTACAGCTGAATGAATATAGGACAAAGAATCTTGAGGTATATTCTTTTAATTTACTCCTTTAGACATCATAATGAAAAGAAATAATAAACACAATTCAATAGAACTTTTCTGTAAGCTTTCTTTTGTCTTAAATAGTTTTATGGCTTGTATAAGTACAGGTATCTAAATAAATGGTCTGTACATTCTTGTTATATCACAGAATTCATACAGAGCCATCAATGACTTCCAGCTTAAGCTTTTGTATTTCACCTCTGTATCGCCATGGCATTTCCTCAGCATGCTGCAATGCCAGGAATCTCTCCTTTTAGCTCACCCTTTCTCTCTCTGTGTATTCAAGCCTGCGTGTTATTTGCTTTTCCAAAATACATCATTCTGTTCCCAGAAAGCCTTGATGAGAGTCTCTCTCTGAGTCAGAGGCTTATTTCACAAAATATCCTACAACTTTTTTTAAAGCAACAAGCCTGTGTTTTGTCTTTCTATAGGAATTTTGTTTTTCCATTTTTTTGAGTGTTTTGGTACACAAGATATGTGTATAAGGGCTGTGCTTATGTAGTGAATCATCAACAAGTGCTTGCTGTAATGTCCTCCTAAAACATCTGATGCGTGTGTGTACTGCGTATGACATATCCTATATACCAGGGGAATTTCCTGTCTTGGATGATATGTATCATTTTTTCCAAAGGAAACACGCTGTAGAGCATTTAAAAGTATTAAGGAAAGTGTATTCACATAATCTTGCCTGATACGTAGAGCTGATAAATGGAAACAGGAAGATACTTATCAAGTGATTTTCACAGCATTCACTTAATATGTTAAAGTGAGAATGTAGGAACATCAGTGCTGAAGTGGCAAAGCTCTAAGCACAGACTTGGTCTCAAGGCTATATGGGTATAGTTCAGAGTAAGGCACAGAGCAGGTCAATCCTCCAGAGCTGAGCCCACCTGGATGGGGAGTGCATTTGCCTGGCTCCTGATCATAGCAGTCTTGTGTTTGCTCCTGCTTTTTGCCAGCTTAAACCATACCTGTCTGAAAGGCACATGATGCTGATGTGAGAAGAAAAAGGCAGCAAAGCTGGAGAGCCAAAACCACCAGGCTGCCCACCTCACCTTATCTCAGAGATCACTACCCTTGGGGCATTGGCTAAACCAGCTGCAAACCACGTCAGCTTACAGCCTGGCCCAGAAAGGAGGTGCAGATCCTGGTTTGGGTGCAGCAGTACTGCTGGCTGCAGCCTGCCTCCTGGTGTGGGCAGCTTTGGCGTGGGAACCTGTGGGAGCAGGGCTGTGGGGCAGCAAATAGAGCAAAAGTTTCCATTTAAATTTGCCTTTGTTAATGAGTCACTGCCCACAGCTCCTGCTGCTTTTACTTTCCTACAGGAATGTATTTTCATGGTTTTAACTGTGCTTGAATCAATCACAGAATGGTCGGGGTTGGAAGGGGTCTCTGCTATCCAACCCCCTGCTAAAGCAGGTACACCTAGAGCAAGTTATGCAGGATCACATCCAGATGGGTTTTGAATATCTCCAGAGAAGGAGACTCCACAGCCTCTCTGGGCAGCCCATTTCAGTGCGCTGTCACCCTCAAAGGAGACAAGTTTTTCCTCATTCTCAGATGGAACTTCCTACTTTTCAGTCTGTGCCCGTTGCCCCTTCTTGTCCTGTTGCTGAGCACAACTGTAAAGAGCCTGTCCCAATGTAATTGTATCACCTGGTGGCGAGTAATAATGCAAGCACTGAGCTGTTAGAAATCTGGTCCTTCAGCTGGCTGTGTTGAGTAGTTTTGCTCTACATTTATTTGTCAGACACAGTTACTTGGTTCAATTCAACTATATGCCTCCTCCAGTTTCTCTGAACAGTTTTACATGTGGGATGTGAACATGCTTTATACCACAGGAAGACACATGTCAAAACACAAATGTTAACTAATTAACTCATACAGAGGGTTTAGCTTTCTGTACAATGATTAATTCAGCAGCTGCTTTTGTCCCAACTGCAGCAGATTTTTTAAAATGAATATCCTCTCTACGTTACTTCTTTTAAATTTGGATTCATTCTCAGATTTTGGGCAAGCACAGGAAAAAAACCCACAGCATATGCACAAAGCAAGACACTGCATTCTTTAGTATTGTATTTAACACACCTTCCTTCATGCTTTGGAGATGAATAAAGATGAAGTATTTAGGGGTGAAACACTTTAGCAAGTGGCACACAGAATCTGTAACTTCTGTGGAGAGTTACCACGCCCTGCTCCAAAGGGTTCAGAAAATGGTCATCACCTGCAGGATGCATTTGTGGGAAAAGGTGGAAGCAATCCATATGTCATCTGTATCCTGCTTATTCTTGCCATAGAAATTTTGAGAGCTTTGTCATGAGCTCATCCATGCCCTGTTGCCACAATGGGCAGCAAAGCCAAATTCCATTCAAGACAAAGTGAAAGCATTTATCTGTTTTACACAATTTCCAACTGTAGTGAAGCACCAAAAATAATTTGCACATATTTTGGTTGACAGGGAATGTGCAGGTTTTTTACCTCCTTCCATCTAGATCTGTCTGTCACCAGCTCTATATTTGTCACCCAGTTTGGAAGCAACCAAGGAATCTGAAAACCAGAGGCCAATGTTGTTGGATATTTGCAAGAGGATTACTCAGCAAATCATATCCCACACTTCCCTGAAAATTCAGACTTGAAGAAGATACAACATCCTTACCCCAACAGTCACAGGCTTGTACCTCGGTTGCTTAGGAGGTCGGGTGTAGAAGTTTGGAAGCAGCTTAACCTGTAGCAGAACCACTTGGGTAGCTGAGTGTCACAGCTTGCTGCTGGGGTGAGGTGTCACCTTCCCTGATGTCTGCTTCTCCCCTTGCAGGAGAGTCCTGTGAGGTGAACGCACGCTCTGGCCGCTGTGCTCCAGGGGTGTGTAAGAATGGAGGAACCTGCGTGAACCTGCTCATCGGGGGCTTCAAGTGCGAGTGCCCCCCAGGCGAGTACGAGCGGCCGTACTGCGAGATGACCACCAGGAGCTTCCCCCCTCAGTCCTTCATCACCTTCAAGGGCCTGCGGCAGCGCTTCCACTTCACTGTCTCCCTCATGTAAGTCCCAGCGGGGAAGGGTTCTGTGGCTGATGGCTTCTTGCTTGAGCTTGGGACTGTTTGTCACATAGTGTTACCCACCGAAGACCTACCCCTGAAGGTCACTGTGGGGATTTCTGACGGTGACTCCTGCGAGCAGGGCACTGGCATGTTATTTGAAAGCATTTGGTTTTCTGCCCTTCTGTGGATGTTTCTGAATTGCTGACTCACGACCTTCCCTGTTGTAACTCAGGGTGATGGAGTGGGGAGAAGGGAAACCAGGACCACTCTGGCCACCCATCAGCAGCCTTCAGCCACAGAAGTGCCGGGGTGGATGTTGGGTTTGACACTTTTACTAGCTGGGCCTTTGGCTTCTTGACCTTCAGCCCAGCTTCAGAACCCATCCGTTTGTGCTCCTCATTTGGGAGCACTCTTCCTGTCTCCTGTTTCCCCACCTGTGAGAGGACCTGGGCATGTCAGGCCATGGCTAAGCATAGTCTGGTCCTTCTCAGGTTCTTGCTTTCCAGTGGTCCTCAGCCTTGGGATTGGGACAACCCCATCTGATCCAGCTCCTCGCCTAGCTCCTTCTGGCCTTCATACCCAGGTCCTGCTTCTGGGTCCATCCCAGCTCCCAGGCACAAGTAGTCTTATCCCCATCCCATCTGCCCCATGTTGGGCAGTCTTCTTCTGGGCTGTCACTTTTCCCCTGGGGGTGCTCAAGTAGGCAAGGAAGAGCAATGACAGCAGCCGCAGTCATGGGCAAGAGCTCTCCCTTGCCTGGGAAAAACCCCTCTTCTGGAGAAGACTTCCTGGGTCAGACATAGGATTTGCTTGGTGTGGAGCCAGAGCTTCAGGTGCACACATGCCTCTTCTCCAGGGAGGGGGTAGGTTTGCAGCTTTCCCATGGTTTAGCCAGTCAGGATTGACTTTTGGTTTTCCCTCACAGCTAACTGTGAGTAAACAACACAAAATGTGTTAGTCCTGACCCCAAAGAGCAGGGCTGGGGAATTTTTAACAGGTATAACAGCAGCTGCAAGGACAGACCTGTCTGTGTGTCTGTCCAGAGAAAGTGGTCAGGGAGAACACCTTCAGGCTTATGTCCCCTCCAGCACCCAGCCATTACCTGGTGTTTCACATCTGTGCCAGATCACTTTTATACAGCATGTTTTTTAGTACTGTCCTTCAGCATAGTTTACTTTCCTGAAATAAGATCCCAGAGGGACTCCCCATGCCTTATGTTCTGTTAATATAAGTAAGTAATGCCCCATCCCTGTAAATGTCCAAGGCCAGGCTGGATGGGACTTGGAGCAACCTGGTCTAGCAGAAAATGCCCCTGCCCATGGCAGGGTGGTTGGAACTAGGTGGTCTTTATGGTCTCTTCCAACCCAAACCATTCTATCATTTTATGATTCTATCATTTTATCTTTCATCTGCCTTAATCCCAAAGTCAAAATTTTATGGAATCTTGACATTTTGGTTAAATCAGAAAGCACAGACATGGTTTGCACACAAGCCAAGGCAAGGAAGAATTGTGCCTGTGAAGATTGTTTTAGAGCATTAGGTCTAAGTACACAGAAAAACTGAAGAGCAAAAGACTCTGTTGGATTTCTCAGACCTACAGTGAGAGAGCAAACAAAGGAGCAGTCTGGGCTGGCTGCCAGCATGAATTGCCTGCACTACCCTTGACTTGTCCCCTCAGCCATGAGGTGTCATTTTTCAGGCTTTTGGAAAGAGAGCTTTGACGTTTAGGGTGCTTCAAGTTAAAATGACTCAAATGCTCTGTGTAGGGGTTACTGAGAAATAGCAAAGTACTGTACAAAGGTAGTGCTTACACCAGGGTTTCTTCACCATCTTTAGAACCACAATGGCATATTTAGTCATGAGCTAAACACCACTTAGTCCACTCAGTGTGACTATAAGAATTCTAGGCCATCATGAGGTTCATCCCACCCTGTCTGGAATGACAACACATTTAGCTTTTCACACCTGAAGTTCACTTCTACTTACACTAGCTATTTCTTTGGCTTTTATTATCCCTTAGTGGAGGAGGAAAACATTATGTGAGGATCAGCAAGAATTAGCAGTTTGACTGCTAATGATGATGATTTGCCGTTACATATTTTGTGATTTCGGAGCATTCGTAAAATCCCAGGATGTCCAACTTCCCTCGGCCTCAGGTGACTCGTGACCCACACCTAGCAAAGAGCAGGATGTTTGCATTGTCCAGTCTCATAACTAAAATGAGTTTTAAAGTATTTAGGTTATGACCATGCATGTCTTTCTGCTCCCAATATTATGTATCTTCCTTGCTTAATTCCAACACTTACTACTCCTTCACTCCAAGAGACACTGGTACTGGAGAGGTTTTCTTATTGTTTATGCAAAATTCTCTAAAAAAGAGTCTTCTGTTTCCTATGTCATGAAATTAAACATATCCCTTCTATTAAAGACCAGTATTTTTTCCCCCAGCTAGTGGGTGATAACCAGACAAGTTCAAAAGCAGCAGTGCTTTTAACAATGAGTATGATACAAAAGTTGCTTTTGACTAGTCACAAAGAATGGAACTGAGCAAAGATAAAGAAATATACAAAATGGCTTAATAATGTAATAGTTTAATAAATAATGGTTTCATACTTAAAATTATAGTAAGAAATTGTAAGAATATGAGAAAATATATTCAAACAGAACTAAGCTTCCTGTTGTTGCTAATCATGCTAAATCTTCCTGCCCACTGAAGAAGCATCACTAGTATTATTCCTATTTCCTTTGCTCATATATATTGTGGATAAATGTGATCAAAATATTTGGATAAAGCAGTTATCCATGAAAAAATAGTATTGGGAAATGTTTTACATATTTTTTTGTCCTTTGGATGAAATGTTTCATGGTGAAAAGTGAAAACTAAACCATTTTTTGATAGTATTGATATATTTCAATGGTATTGTAATTAATTTAGTTTGCCTTTTACTTGTATAATATTATGATAAACAAAGCTAGAAATAAATATGTATTTCAAAACTGATTAAAAGTAATCAAAATATTAATTAATATTTTGATGGAGTATAATACATATTCTTTGAAATTTGTATTTTACGGGTAATATCAAATTTGTGATTTCTTTTTTTTGAACCAGAACAATTCATAATCCTTCAAAAACATTAAAAAATATATTAATAAAATTTCCCATTTCCATGTAGCTCAAATTCTGAAATGTCTTTACTCACTGTGATCCACAACATACATATATCTAACAAACAACTTCTGGTAAAAAATATTATTTGTCTTTGAAACTTTTTCTTTCAAATACCAACCCTGGTATTCTAAAATACTGCTTCATTCACATTCTCTGAATGTGGGTTTTGTTGCATCACATGAGAGTTTTGCTATTAGACAAGATAGGACAGGCACAAGAGTCACTTCTTATTGTGTGTGGAAGACAATTTTCATTAGCTGTGTTCAGCATTTCATTCATTTGTAGGAAAAGTGGGTTCATTTAAATCAGCCATATTTCCTGAAGTTCAAAATACAAAATCAGACTAAACTGCCATTGGGAAACATAAGAAATTCCCATGGTTTCTCTCTTTTTCTCTCTTTATCTAATATTAATCTTTGTAAAAATGTTAATGTAAAGTGTAATAATTTTTTTTTGCATTTCTGAGTAGATGAAAGCTGTGTGCAACTCTCCAGAGATAAGAGAATTAAATTAAAAATTATAAAATACTCACAACAAGCAGAAATTTGAAAAAAATGTTCTGTGCTGACAAAAAAAGAGAACAAGCCTTTTTTAAAAGTGGGGTTGCCCCTTTTTCTGGTAGAAAGATACATCCCATATTAGTAGCACAAGAAAAATAAAACCAAAATGCACCTATTGGTGCTGATTTAGTGAAATCATTTAAGTGTTTATTTTCCTTCCTCCAATTGACTGACCTGTTGATTGACTAACCCTGATTTTCTACATGGCGTTATTAAAGTAACACTTATTCTTCTTTCCCCTGACCTCCCCATCAGGCTTTTTTAATCAGTTGATGACTGTCCTAGGACCCTGTAGCATTTAGACAGCAAGCAGGCAGCAAGGATCCCCCCTTTGATGTGAAAATGCTTTCTAGCTGTCAGACTGTTTGCAGAGCACAGGAAGTGCTACTGTTTGGCAAGTGTCAGATACTGCTGTTGCATCTTGTGTCTGCCTAATTTTAGCCCTCCTGAGGGTCAGCAGACCTCTGCAGGGTAGATTTCTGTAATTCCCATCTGCTTGCCTTGTTGATTGTGAAAGAGTAGATTTATCCTGTGGCTGACTCCTCAGTTTTACAATTTTCTGTCTGAAGATTGATTCAAAGGCTTGTTCTTCTGCTAAACACAATGCCATCTTTCTTCTGGGTGACTTGACCATCAGTCTTCAATCCATAAGCTGTTATAGCAGAAACTAACTCCATGTCTCTGTGTTCTAGGTTTGCAACCAGGGAGAGGAATGCTCTCCTCCTCTACAATGGGCGTTTCAACGAGAAGCACGATTTCATTGCCCTGGAGATCATTGAGGAGCAGATCCAGCTCACCTTCTCTGCAGGTGAGGTCCCATCTGAGTTGAGCGTTTCTGCTAGAGGTCAGAAGATCCTCTCAAGCTGTTTGGAAATGCACTTCAGTGATTTTATATGGCTATTTGCTGCCTCATTAATTTACTGGCTGACATTGCACAGTACACAACTGATGCCGGGTGTACTCTAGATTGTAGCGGTTTGTGGTGATTACACTCACGGTCGTAGGCAGGAGCTTGTCAACATATCAGTTATAAAAGCCAGAGTTTATGACTACTATAAAAGATTGGGGCTAGCCTGAATGTTGGCCCCCAAGCCAGTGTTTGCTTAAATGAGACTTCTCTTTATCACACTGTGATAAGTGTTGTGTGTTTATGCATTTTTACGCTACACCATCAGAGGAACATAGGTGCATAAATGTTATCTAAATAATCCGTGCAAGCCAAAGGAAAAGCTAGCAGAAGTGAAAACTGCCTGTCATTCATTAGGGATTGAGGAGGAGCAGTGCTGTCTCTAGAATGCATTTCTGCACTGGAGAAGCATCTCCTCTTAGAAGAAGCCATAAACAACAACAAATTTAGGAGAGCTTAGCTGCCCACTCATTGCTACAGTAGGCCAGGAAACAAGTGGCAGCTTTGGCATTTGCTTGCTTTCTGCACTAGGACTAAGCCAGTGTCTTCTGGAGCTTGTAGGAGAAGAGAGAGGAGGGCTGACAGGCAACGTTCAAGCAGTATATATCCCCAGAAGCAGATCTGTGCTTTCAGTGGCAAGGCTTTGGTGACTAAACGAAATCTCAGTAGTGCAGACAACCTCTGGTTGTCTCAGGTTTAAGGTATTTTTCCATTGAGACAAAGACAAATATCTGGGGAAGGCTGTTGTCCTGTAAGTCACGTGGAGTTATGTGTAGGTCAAGCGAGATGTTTATGCCTCTGTATTGGGCACGCAATTCAGGAGCTAATCCCGCTATTTCCTGTTATCCATATTCAGGATAGACATTGGAGTTCAAGTCACCTCCTGTTTTATTTTTGTGGAGAGTGAGACATTGCAAGCAGTAAAGCCATAGAAGCAGAAGCACAGCCCACGTTGGTGTTGCACACTCATCACCAGTGATGGCTGCTGCCCTCAGACCCCATGGTAAATCCTGTGTGACCCCACTGATTTACCAGCGATGCTTAAGTGAATATCTGGGCCCTTTGGGTTGAAGAGATCCGGTTACATTTCCCCTTTATTACCTCAAAGTTGTCCAAATTAGATTTTAAGGCAGGTTTCTGAATGGATTAGTGTAATGAAATAGTGTGCTGCAGAGAGATGTGCTTTCTTCTGTAGCTCTGCTCCGCCTGTCTAAACTTGAACCAAATTGCTTGGAAGGTACCCTGAGGATGAATGGGAAAAAAATAAATTCTGCTTGCACTTGTATGCATTTGAATGTGAAAGAACTCCTTTAAGATACATGAAACTAAATTTAGATTTGCACTGCTGCACCTGAGAGCAGGTCTGGTCCTGCATATTACAAATGGTATTTTCTTTGGAAGGAGAATGGTTTATGTTTTATAGTTTTAAGTGGCTTTTAACGAACAGTACAAGTTTTGGACACCTGATCTCACTTTATTACCTGTCGCAACAACTTTTTCACAGAAAGCAAAGCAAAAAGATTGCAGAACAATGATCTTTCTTTTTCAGACACTTGATAGGTGAGTAAAAAGCCCAGTTATTAGCACAGATTTTATCACTATATGATAAAAACCATCACAGCAGGATGTCATACATGCTAAGCTGAAATATGTACTGTTTAAATAACAGAAATATGAGGGATGAGAGTTAAAGGAGAGTAGGGGACACAAGAATAATGTTTCACTTAGGTATTTGTTGCAGATAGAGAGTTGAAAGTACATTTTAAGCTCAACAATACTATGAGCTTTGTTAGCTTACAGGGGGGAGTTACTTTTCCTGTGGTTTATTATGTAGAATTTTCCAACTGTTAAAAAAAAAAAAAGGCAAAAGCGAGCAATCCCTTCTCTGTGCCAGGCCTGTTATGTACTTTCAACATGAATGTTTATTTTGCTGCTACCTCGAAACAGATATGCCTGGTTACTGAGCTGGTTCTGCTGACTCAGTCCTGGCTTAAAAGCTTCAGCTTTCCAATTGCAATGGCAATGTCTTGCTTTCAAATTTAAATACCTAAAGGCTGCCAATAATTTCATTAATCACTGGTAAAATTTTGCTGGGCCCAAGGTTACCATGGGTACTTTTGGATTTTGCTTTCTCAGCTCTAACAGGGAGTAGGCTTCCCTTCCCTGACAAAATATCCCATCACAATAGTCATCATAGTAAAAAAACCTCAAAGGGTGCTTTTGGCAGAAATGCAGGGAAATTCATGTACATTTCTCCCTCAGCTGATCACTTCAGCAACAGCTGTATCTACCTAATGCATCTGCTACCATGCTTTACAGAAACATGATAAAAAATAACATAATTCACCCAAATGCACAAGAAGCTGGTTTTTGTGCACCAGAGTAACTCCATGAAACTGGGGTTATTTATTGTCTTGCAGGACAAAACCCAAATTCCCCCCTGATGAAGCAAGGTAGTTGCATGTGTGCCCAATGAGAGTCTCTCTGTGTTTCTTGCAGTGATGGTGACTTATTTTTCCCTTCCCCCTGTTTTTGCAGGAGAGACAACCACTACAGTGGCGCCGTTCATTGCGGGAGGGGTCAGCGATGGGCAGTGGCACTCGGTTCAGGTGCAGTACTACAATAAGGTAAGACTGACTGTGTTGGTGATAACCCTACTATTTATACAGTAACAGAGGTGTGGGTCATCTAGCTCTGACCTGACATATGCAGGTGACCTGAATTTTATTTATTTAACCAGGCACATTGGTATAGCTCTGCACAAATGGTACTAGTCTTGCTAACCTTGCCTGGGACAAATATTCTCTCATAGGGCTTTTGAGTTTTGACCCAGGAAGGCAAAATCAGACGTAGTACATCAGGTACTTGGAACTATTTTAATTTTCAGTTTTTTAAACTGTTACAAGTGTCAGTGTATCTAACCCAACTGATTCACTTGTATCTTGTTAAGGAGTTGTGCTATGGAGGAGCCTTCAGTGTAATAACAGCCAGCTATTAGTGTAGAATTTTCTGAAACAAAGAAAATTCTTCCCTATAGCTGTATTTTCTTGTGTCAAATGACAAGTTTAGCTTGCACTAGCTTCTCTGGTTTGGAAAATATGATTATTAAATGGTTCACACCTATCAGTAGTAAAGCACTGTCTTACTCAGTAATTTTTTGTCTGCTTTATAAAAAGATACACAAGAGAAATGCAAAAGGTATCACTGAATGCTGTCCATGTCACTCAGAGGTGGACTCTGGGGTCCCTGTCCCTCAGCTGCACCCTTGGTCACTGTCACTTGGTCATGGGGTCAGTCTGACGGAATTAAAAGGATTGCAGGCTCTCTGTGCAAAGCAGCCATTTCATGATGAACCAGAAAGTAGGCTTTTAGAGTGTACAGTGTCACTGTTTACAGGTAGATGTCAGAGATCTTCTATAAACCATAACAAAAATTAGAGAATTCATTTAGTGACTAAGAAGCATTGCTTTTAAGTCTGACATGATAGCATTATGGGGGATCATGTAAGGAAATAGAGAAGCATTGTTGGCTGTTAAAAAGGAAACAGGATACTGGTGTAGGAAGCTGAATGGAAGATGAAGGATTAATATGGTCAGCAAGTTCTTTATTTCCCAGTGCTGCATCCTTTCATCACAGTTTGTGTGGCAGTTTGAATGGGAGGATTAAAATTTTATTCTGACTCCTAGATAGGGTCTCCTAGCCTAAGGATATTTTATCAAGGCAATGAAAAGCTTTCTGTTAGTATTTTATATTTTTTAAATAAAATTTTAAAACTTAATTAAGTTTTGTGCTTAAGATACGTTATATACTCTGCTGTCTGGAGCCCAGAGAAATAAAAGTGAAACTTGGTGTGTTGCCATGCATGCATCTGTGGACATGGTGAGGCTCTTGCTCACAATCTGCAGTATGCCCTGTTTCCATGTGTACATATTTCTTAGAGGATGACTCTAGCAGAGTGAACAGCACTTGCTGAGGCAGTGGAGGGACACTCCAGCTTTCAGGCTCCTGAGCACAGGGAGAGCCGCTGGAGCAGCTCTCTGAAGTGCCATTGAGCAGATAAGGGGCCCAAGCAGCAGAAAGACACTCTTTAAAAGGCAAAGAGATCTGACACAGATGTTAAAAATAAACCCCTGCCTCATTTTCAGGGCTTGCTGCAGTTCAAGCAGACTGGTAGGTGAGCCATGTTAGCAGCTGATGTTTTTTCGTTGTTAACATGTGTGTCCTGTCATCATTTTCTTCTTCTGCCCGAGTTTTTTGAAGTGAAATGAGCCAGTCTCCACTGAACAGGAGGAAATTCAGGGCAGAGAGGGAGAGCAGAGGGAAACACCAGGAAACACTGCTGACTTCACTGCCTTTGCCACTTGCATGACATGAAACTGATGAAAAGCAGGGTCACTGTGTGGAGAGTAGCACCGTGCCCTTTGCTGTCCGTGTGAGAGACCGAGGTCATCACCTTCCCCTTAGCAGTATTTTTTGCAGAATGGTTAAGTTTGGGCTGGAGGGGGCAGCTCACAATATTGAGCCAATGGCACAAGTAGGATGTGCTCACCAGTATGTATTCAGCATGCTCTCAGGACTTCCCAGCATGTCTGAGAATTGCATATGATGCACCAGCTCTCCAGTAGTGAAAGAGGGAGTGGGTGCTGCAGGGCAGTGACAGCTGGAGGCAGCTCTGCAGCCCTGCCCGCCGGGCTGCCCCCGCACCCTGCCCCAGGGTTAAGCCCTTGCCTCAGCTGGTATTTGTTTGTAAAGCAGTTTCTTGGCTACTTTATGTTTTAACAAAGCTAGAAGTTCCTGTGAGTAGGTTGAAAAGACGGATAATTTAGGGATTCGAGTTGTGCCAAGAAAAATGGGATGCTGTGTCTAAACTTGACACAGTTGAGATGTTTGAACAACAGAGTACCAAAACTCATGAGTTTCCTTAAATTATGCACACATATTATTTTGCAGGTTCTGCATCCTTCC
>NW_008246057.1:4682072-4693343 GCF_000691975.1 Corvus brachyrhynchos | reverse complement strand
GGCTCCACAGCCCCTTTGTTCTGCTCAGACACTGTGCAACCTTTCTGAGCAGGCGGATCTCCCCTGAGCTGTCTCCCTCCCCTCCTCTGTCTCCAGCTCATCGTGAGGTTGATCCTCACGTCCGGGCCCTTCTGGACTCTCCTCGTTCCTGTCTGCCTCTGTCTCTTGCTGGCATTTTGCAGCAGCACCCCATCCCTGGTAACAGGGCCATAGGGGCTACCTGCACCAGCATCCCTTTGGGGCTCCTTGTTCCTTTTTCTGTTCTGCTGTTTGCCTGGGGAGCTTCTGGTCTTTGCTCCTTTTTAGACATCTCTTGCCAATGTTGTCCGTGGGAAATGCATAATCATCATCCCAGGTATCCATAGAGATCAAATTTATTGATTTGTCTGCCTTGCATTAAAAAACTTCCGCAGCAGCTATTTTCTTAACACACACATCCTCGTGGTGTGCAAAGTCACCCTGCATAAAGCCAGTTTGTTAATAAGCACAGTGAAACAAGAAACAAGTCTAGAAGTGTCTCCTGTAAATTATTTTCTGTACTTAGCTCAGAAGTGATGTGCTTGGTAATATTTATCTTTAGTGTTGTTGAAAAATGATGGTTTAGGATTAACTCCATATCATGAAGGTCCCCTTCCACTTGGGGTCAAACACTGGAGCCTCATCAATAAAAGGTAAGTCCAGAGCAGGCTTTGCTCCACTGTGTTTGCAGAAAGGCGTCAAACCAGCTCTCTGTCAGCTCAAGCATTTGATGCTTTCTTACCAATCCTGGTATGTGCCAGCACTGTAAAACACTGCAGTAAGGAAACAGATTGTATCAGAGGAAGGGAAGCAATGTAGTTTCATTTATTGTGTAGTGATGGAAATGGATGCTCCCTGCATTGGAGGAAACCAGCTGACACACTTGGTTTCAGTGGAAGTGCCTGAGGGAAGCACATGGAACTTGTACTAACTGTTGGCTATGTATTGAATTTCTGGAAGGGAAGATGCCAAGAGGGAGGAATTAGAAGTTATAAGAGAGCAGAAGTGAACTAGGAGTGTTTTATAACCATTATCTAGTTTCAGTCATGTATTAGGAGTTTGTCAGCTTCCCAGTAGCAAAGTATCAGTTTACCTGTTACTTGCCATTATAGATGTTTGCTGACAGATGGGGGTAGATGGGGAGGAAAGTCACTGCTGACTCTGGTAGCTCAAACACATTACTTAGCAGGGTCCTGGTCTTGCAGCCACTAAACTCAGCAGGAGGTATTGAATTAAGGGTAACCCATGGGTGACCTGCTTTCTCAAGAGGCATATATATTGATAAGAAATTTAGAAGAAATGGAATTTAAAAAATTATTTTGGATGGAAAAGTGGGAGGAGGGGGAAGATTTCAGCCTGACAAATAAAACTGATCAAAAATAGTAGAAAGAGCCTGCTGCTCGTTCACAGGATAGCTGGTGTAAGGGGCAGCAGCAGTGTCAGCTGCCCTACTTGCCTCAGTACTATACTTCCTTTCCACATTATGAGAATATAGTCAGCCTCTGAAGGACAGTGATCCACACTGTTTGACTCTCCTGAACCTGCCAGCATGAGTGACAGTCACCAGGTTTAGCCATGCTGATACTTGTTTGGAATAGAAGCAAACTCGTTTTTGATGGTAGTGATGCTCAATACCAGTGACATCACATGAACTGTCTGGCATTCATTGCATGTACAGGATCGTGTATGATTGTAGGTAGTACTTGGAACAGCAGATTTTACTGAGTCCAGTAGTGAGTGGTGTTTTTAATTAAATGAAAACTTCAAACCACTCTCCCAAACTTCTGATAGAAACACAGTTTTGTTCAGAATTTGAGATATACCATCGAACTTATGTTAATGTTTTACCTGACTCATTACCTCAGGGTAGAATTCATCATTTGGCACAACATAAAAATGTTTTGAGTATGGACATGTTCCTTTAATTATAGAGGGCATGTACCTGTATATTTATATTTATATGCTCTGTATATTATGTCTTACTTATATATATACAACATCAGAGTTGCTTAAGGATGTTACTGCTCTTTAGGCAGAAGGTCCTGCTGCATCTCTTTAAGGGAGCACAGGTTAATTTAACCTCAGTGACAGAAAGCCTAACAGCATATAGAAACAAGCTACCACTGAGTGTCTGATGTGCAGTGCAGTAATTCTGGGGAATAGGATGAACAAAAAAACCCTGAATGACTCACAGAATGACTCACAAAAGTAACAACTTTTGTGTGCTGTTAGACAGTGTATGTGGTGGGATCCACTTTTATGGTCAAGAGGTGTAAAATGATGGGTGCCTAGGAGAGTGTCTCCACTGTACTGGTGGAGCTTGCAGTCTCCTAGACTGCTATTCAGTACAAATACTACTCTTTTTCCATAATTGGGATGAGGTTTCTTCTCATATCTGATAAACAATAGTAAGCTGCTGTTCTTTCTCTCCCTCCTTGAATGTCTTCGACTGAGGAGTGCCATGGTTTTTGTTTCAGATACTTGGCTGTGTTGGGAGTAGCCCACCCCTTCAGAATGGTTACAGTTAGTAGGGACCTGCTGATTCTCATCCCTATGAGCTTCCCACCCGGCAGAACCCAGACCTGTACTTAGCCTGACGACAACTGCTGGAGAAAACAGGCAAATTCTTCAGTTAGAGATAAACTTGAAAGAAGTGAGGGCTGCTTAGTGTTGCTCTTTGGCGTGTTGTGAATTCAAAGAACAGGAGGTGCATTGCTTTCAGACTCACATATGAATTCAAAAATCTGCCTATGGTAAGTGGTGGTTTCTCTTGAGTTAACTGGCCTTCATCTGGGGCATGCTGCAGCTTGAATATCACCAAAGACTGAGCTAATACTGTAGAGATTTAGCTCTCAGCCCACTCATGCTCTAGAATTTGCCAGTACCTTCCTGTCTTATGGAGGTTTTATCCCTCATCCACTGGCTGAAAGCTGTTTCCAGGTGCCAGAACACCCTGTGTTTCAGTGCCAAGTCCCGCACTGTATTTTATTTTCCATACCTGGGGTGGGTGCCGCAGCTCTCCCCTTGTGCTTGCTCAGCAGGCGAGCGAGTGGGTGGGAAGGCAGCTTTCTCCCTCACCTGTGGGTTCCTTGGCCAAAGCTGCCCCTGAAGGGTTATTTACCCGTGCCCCTACAGCTGTGCTGTAAATAAGCAGAGCTTATTTTTTGAAGTCTGCATCCACAAATCCTCCATACTGTGGATCACTAGTAGTGCCCACAGACTGGCTGTTGATGCCAGGGGTAGTATATATTTGGACAAAATTAACCACCTCCATATCTGGGACACCTCAGTGACCCCCATTTGTTCATGCCATCTGAGCAGTGGCTCTCCAGCGCTGTTGGACAGTGCTTGTGTGCTTTGCTGTGATCCAGATGAAGCTATGGGCAGCTGAGGGTCTTAAGGATGATATCGATTTGGGACTGCTGCCACCTGAGGTAGACTTGGGATGAAGCTGTTTGCAACAGAGAAACAGATCCTATCTGCACTTGCTTGGGACTCAGGATAAAGTAGAAGGAAGGGTAGGGTCATGGAGGAAAAGTCAGGAAGAAAAAAGCAATCCCAGGTCAGGTCAGGGCTTCATTTGATGCTGTTCCTGTAGCTAGTCAGGCAATATGGTGGTCAGAAAAAGGAATTTCATATGGAAGTTCTGTGAATATAGATGTCTGAAGAGGCATAAATTGAGAGTGTACCCGAAGATAGTATCTGTCAATGCTCTTAATGTTAAAAGAAAACAGAAAGCATCTGCAGATCTATTCTGAACCACCCACCTTCACTCTACGTACACTCATCATCTCCATGTGTGATTTTTGTCATGCCCAATTGTACTGGGTTTGGCTGGGGTAAAGTTAACTTTCTTCACAGTAGCTAATATGGGCTGTGTTTTGTATTTGTGCTGAAAGCAGTGTTGGTAGCACAGGGATGTCTGAGTTGCTGCTGAGCAGGGCTCACACAGAGTCAGGACCTTTTCTACTCCTCAGGCTGCCCCACCAGTGAGGAGGCTGGGGGTGCACAAGGAGTCGGGAGGGGACACAGCCAGGACAGCTGACCAGAGGGGTAGCCCATGCCATATGACTGAAGGGAAGAAGAAGGAATGGGGGGGATGTTCACAGTGATGACATTTGTTTTCCCAAGTCACCGTTACGCGTGACAGAGCCCTGCTTTCCTGAGGATGGCTGAACACCTTCCTACCCTTGGGAAGTGGTGAATGAATTCCTTGTTTTGCTTTGCATGTGTGCACAGCTTTTCCTTTACCCATTAAACTGTTTTTATCTCAACCCACAAGTTTTCTCACTTTTACCCTTCCAATTCTATCCCCCATTCTATTGTGGGGAAAGAGAGCGAGCAGCTGTGTGGGGCTTAGCTGCTTGCTGGGGTTAAACGATGATACTACGCAAGAAATAAGCACTTTACAACAGGCCTGGTGTTCAGCAGATAAAGACTTTCTATAATGGACTTTCTCTAATTCCTATATAAGTAGGAAAGACCTTGAGATAAAAAATGCTATGTTTACCTGGCAAGCGTGGATATGTAAAGGGAAGGTTTGCTGAGTTTGGGGTTTGCTGAGTTTTTGTATTTCTGGGGAGCTGAGAATGCATCTCCCTGTTTTCTAAATTAAGCAGAAAAATCAACCAGTTGGAAAGTACAGTCCTGTAAAACCCCTGTATTTCTTATACTCTTGCACACGTTATGTCTGCCGCTCATTGGCAGAATTATCTTTAGGATTATCTTTATGGCAAATCTCTGACATTCATCACTGCCTTTGTTTTACTAGAGCCTCTGTTTTGATTCTGGGAGCCTGTGTCACACAACTGCCTAACAGTGGCGAGAGGCAGAGCAGTGCTGAACAACTCGAGCATGTGTACACGAAACTTACCTTTTAAAAACTTGGGTCCACCCCTGCTCTCCCACCCAGGAGCCATCTGGGACCAAGTTTCGTGCAGCCACCAGTCACCAGGGTGGGTGACACAGTCATACTCCAAAAATCAAGATCTACAGGGCTATGTGCTGGTGCAGTTGTGGGCAACTGAAGCTTGGTGGCCACTTGCAATCCACAGCCGTGGGCAGGCAGGATGTGCCTTTTAATCCAAGGGCATAAACACAAGTGGCACAGGCAGTCACAGGCAGCGGGAATGTGCAGATCTGTGTTGGAGAGGTTAATGTAGCAACTTGTTTTGAATAGGATGGGATGAGTGCAGCAACCTCTGATGTTCTGCTGCAGAGACAAGCACAGACCCTGCTGGCTCCAGCACATGTGCCCCTGCACGAGGTGCCTTTGGAGCTGACAGATAGGTTATCTCGCTTCCTTCTGAAAACACAGACTGTCTCTGATGATGACAAATTTGCCTGTTATGGAAATGTATTCTGTATCCAGGACTGACAATTGATTTTGCTACTTTGCCTTGGAAAAAAAAAAAAAGGCAGAGTGCCTTTCACTACAGTGTTGTAGTGAAACTCAGATTGTGACAATTGTGCCAAAAGATACAGATGGTGCTGGTTACTGCTTTCTTTCCTGTAAAGGGAACCAACTCTTGTTAGAAGTTCTGGGTTCTCAGCACTCTGTTGCCCCAGAACCAACAGGCAGCATCACACAGTGGCTCAGCACAGGCTTCCCTGCACTACCCCACTCCCACCTTGTGGGAGCATTCCAGCACAAACACCTTGTTTGCTCAGCTCTCTCTCTCTCCCTGCTGAGCCTGCCAAGGAGGCTGCCAGCGCTGCGGGTGATTTATGAGGCAGGCACATGCCTGCAGCTGAATAGGGATTGCCAGCTCCTTGGAGAAAAGCCACATAGCTGCCACCAGCTAGGCATAACTTTAGTCACTGGACCCTGAGTGAAAGACCCTGCCCTCACAGTATCCAGGACACCACCCAGTATCATTTACTTCTTAATCTGAACGGTCAGGAAAAGTGGTTGGCAATTAAATTCTTAGATTTAGGTATTAGGTATTATCCCTTGTGCTGGGGAGCACCTCTCACACCAGAGCAGGGTTGCCCAGATGAGTTTTGTAACTTGGTTGGAAAAGACAGACCCCAACAGAAGTCAAATAACTGGAAAAGCAACTATTAATAGATGTTGGTTATGACTTATGCAAATGTCTATCACGGGTGCAAATTATGCAAATGTCTATCACTGGTGACATCTGAGCAGATGTAATTGTGATCTGAGGGAGGATTTTTGAAGTTAATCCTCATGGTGGCTTCCAGATTAATTTGTTAAGGGATTGAGGGAGACTTTTTAAATAAACAATGCAGTTGTTGAAGATTATGGTAATGCCACTGTTGATCAGATGTGGACACTGCCAGAGTTTGGATTTTGCTGGCTCAGATTGACTTGCTGTGTTTACTGCATTTGTGATTGACACGGACATGCTCCAGCATTGCTTGGCATTGTCTGATAAAGAAAAATGCAGAATAGTAATTTCTATGTCAAGCAAACTGTGGAGGTGGGGACGTACTGGAAATACTGAAAATGTTTTTCAATTAGGAGCAACCTACTTCTCTGGGCATATTTTTCCAGAAAGAAGGAGAATTTTGTGGCATTTCAAAACCTAAATTCATGGTATTTCAAGGAAATGCCAATATAGCTTTTAAAAGCCCTCTTAAGCGTGCAAGGCAGAAAGTGTGTTACAATGTAGTGCTTCCTCTTAAAAGAAACCAGATTTAACCATATTTCTTCCAACTTTATCATTTCCTTATCACCCATCTCATTGTGAATTGTTTAATAGCAGAATGCACAGCGAGGTCTAGAGGTCAGTGGTGTTGTAGCAAGAAGGAGGTGGTGGATGGTGCTAACTTGCAGCAGAGCATAGATGGTACACTTCACCAGATCATCAATTTGTGCTGGATGCCTTTCCTTCTACGGCATTTTCATGGGATCAAAAGTTCTGCCTTAGTTTACACACAGGGAAGCTTACAGGACACCAAAACCACAGGGAGCATAACCACAGTCAATTCAATAGCTCAGGTTCTTGAGGACTTAGCTGTACTTACCCGTGTAACTGGGGGGCTTCTTCTTCACAGAGAAAGCTACCGGGGTTTCTTCAGCTTTACAAGAAAAAAAAGCAATTCAAGTGTAAAAGTCACTTTCTTTTCTAGCCACAACCAAAATTTTTAAGCAGCATCCTGAGAAAAATGCACTTTTAATTTACTTCTCAACTCAAGAGGGTAAGGAAATTTGATTGGGTTTCCAAGGTGGTTAGCCAGAAGCAGGTTATGATAGCTTTTTCACAACTTTCTTGCAAGAACAGGAGTTGCTGTATCAGCAGATTATTGTGCTTTTTGGTGGGTAGGCTTGTATATTGGTGAAAGATGTGGTAGGTAGTGCTGGAGGCACATGGACAATATGAGGGTATGAGGAATTTGTAGCTATGCATTTGTATTACTTACCTGTACTATGTATTTTTGGTGCTACTGGGCATGGCCATTTAAAAAAAAAAACTAGCAATTAAAATTACAAGCAGCTAGAGGAAGGAAAGAAAGTATATTTTTTCATTACTGAATGCATTCCACATTTTACATTTAAAGTTCAGAGTGTTTTTCTAGTCAAACACATAAAATATGTTCTTCGTGTCTGAATGCAAAAGATGTCATTTCCCACATGCTCAGAGTTCAATTTTTAAAATGCCATGAGAAGAGGTAATCTCAGAAAAAATAGTTCAGTTTTGAGTCATTTCCTGGCTTTCTGGCTCATGATTCAGACACTCACATCCTTGCTGAGGTCGGATTCATCCTCTTCCACCCAAATCCAGAAGATCATCAATGAAAGTCCTCCTCTAGGTAAGACCATAGATTTGCTATATAGAAACTGAACCTTGACAGATTCTGATTAGAATTAATATATCTGCCCACAGGTCTGACGGTCTTGCTGTCCCTTGAAATCTTTAAATCAAGTCAGTATTTCCCTTTCTAAAGGAAAATTTTTGCTTGGGTGCAAGCTATGTTATTGAGCAGGACTCTTTGGGTGATGCTCTTTGGTTGTATAAAGCACAAGACTGATTAGATGAGAACAGGAGTCCCATCCATACGAAAAAATGTGACAGGATCCTGTGAAAACCCGTCTTGAGCTCCAGCCTGCAGTATTGCAGGTGGAAAGCCTAGAGCCAGGAGAAAAATGTTGCTGCACATTTGCCCTGTTTTTACACACTTCCACAGCATCTACCACTCCCTCAGTGGGACTTTGGTCTGGCCTATGGCAACCATTTACATTCCTAACATCTCCTGGAAAGCACTGGAGGGCTGCCTGGCTAATGTTTACTTTTTCTTGCTCTTGTGGAGCCCCTGCAGGTGTTAGTGGGTGTAAGGGGGTGGGGGGTGGGCAGCTGATCTATCCTTGTGCAACAGGCACATGTGAGTCTGGAGTTTAAAAGCCCCTCCCTGCAATTCCCCCGATATTTCAATTAGTAGTAATTGTTTTTGTTGGTGTTTTGTTTGCTTTTTTTTTTCTGGTAGAGGGTAAGTGTGAAGTGATTGATATCTGGGAAAGGAAATCAGGATTTGGCTGTGGAGCGACATTCCATTGTCTTGACACAAAATAACAAATAACTCACCTCTAAATCTGTGTCTCGGGAAATTAAAGTGTAAAGCAGTGAAAGTCATTTGGAGGTCATTGAGATGTAAAGTGTGACCTGCTCCACAGCACTGAGTGGCTCAGCTCTCAGTGACAGCTTTGAGAAATCTCTCCGGCGACTGGGGAAGAGAGGGAAAGCGTGTACCTAGTGCCTGGCTTGTTCTCTCCCCCTCCTGCTTTTGGAACTGTTGCTCTCACAGTTTGCAAACACCACCTGAAAACCCTGGTAGCTGTGGTAGTGACTTTATATGCAAACACAAACAGTAACTTTTTAGAAAACATCCATACAGTCAGGGACCGTGTGTTGGCAAAACCAGCCTGAGTCCCTGCTCTTTTGGAAGCCTCATCTTTGGCAAGGCTGTTCAGTACTTACTCTTCTCACATCACCCAGGTTTTAAAGGCTTAACTTGTGTGCCCATCTAGGTCTGTGCCCAACCCACACCTGAGCTGGGTGTCAGCTGTGTGGCTTTTCCTCCTGGTGTGGGGCTCTCTGGTCACCCTTGGGAATCTGGCACCCAGTGATGCTCTTTGATGTCAGATGCTCAAGCCATCTGACACCTCTGCGCTGCAAAAATGCAAAGACATTTAATGGCATCTCCCAAAATGGTGATTTTCAGCTCCTCCGGAAGGCTAAGGAGATGTAAGGGACCTCCATGAGATCTGCCAGAAGCTGAATGGCCCTTGGCTCACCCTAAGGCCCTGAGGACAGTGCTTGAAGGTTGTGCTGTACAGTCCAGCCTGGCAAGGCCTTGCTCGAAGCCAGCAGAGTCATTGAAATGGCACCTCAGGAATTTGGTGCATGTTCTTTGAAGTGCACTGTTATCTCCATTAAATCATGTAGTAAATTACAGTAGCTCACCGATTTGCAGTAACTTTTCGGGTATTTTGTATCTGTCTGTGCAGTGAGACGAAACAGCACTTTGCAGTTACCTGGCCTTGCAGGAGTCTGTGTGCCAGGAGACCCTCACAAAGATCCAGCCATGGGGTCAGGGAGGGACCCCTTAGAAAAGTGTGGGATTCCTGGATTTTAAAGGCTGAAATGTGACTCCATTACCCACACTAAGCAGCAGCTTGCTTGGCAAGGTGTCACCAGGGATTTTTCCAGGAAGGAGTTAGTTGCTGTGCATAAGTGTCACAGGTATTTCCTGGACTCTGAGAGCAGCAACATTCACATCCTGGATGCAAAAATATGTCATAGAACATAAAAGATTTAAATAAAGCCAAAATATTTTAGAGTGGTACTTTGGCAGGTAGTTACAGACAAATGGCAAAGGGAGGAGAGTTTGCTGAACTAGGAGAGGACAGCAGGTGAAGGAGAGAAGGGGGATCTTCTAGCATCCTTCACATGTTCTCCTTTCCCAGTTCTCCAAGGGTGCTGGAGAACATCCTTGTTGGTGGAAAGAGAGGAAGGCAGCAAAATAGGCAGAAAAAGGGTTCAGAGGGCAGGAGAAGGAGAAGGGACATCAGCCACAGGGGTAGATCAGAGTGAGGAGAGGGCTGTAGAGGGAGGACAAGGGCACCCACATCAGCAGAGCACTGTGGTGAGTGCTGTCTCCCACATGGAAAACTGAATGTTGTCTTGAGAAGAGGGAATGGTCTCTTGACAGCCAGAACAGGTCTGTCGTGTTGTGTCACTGATTCAGCATCAAAGAGGTGAGAAGCATCTGGGAATACATATTTGAGGATAAAATTTCCATTTGCAGACAGGGAAAACTCATTCTTCCCATCAGCACTACAGCAGCCCTTGCCAAAGTTAGTCAAAACTAAGAATATACCCTTTGCAGTAGCTGGATGGTCATGCTGTGGAGGCAAGAAGCGTATCTGGATGCCATGCCTGTTGTAACCATGGCTTTTCACAGCCCTGCTGTGCCATTGCCACATGTTGAGACAGGAGGGGCTGCTCCCCATCTCTGCCCCACTGGAAGAGCAGCAGCAATTCGGGCAGTGCCATTCACTGGTGCCAACTCTCATAGCTGTGCTGAAAGCCTCCTGCTTTGAATATCAAAGTTTAGCCTCTGGATGCAGCCCTAAAGGAGATAACAAATGAGGCCAGTAAAACTTGCTTGACTTTGTGGGCCAGCCCAGATCCTGATGATTGGTGTTGCAGGGCGTTTCTCTAGGAAAAGGAACTGGTCTGGTGGCTTTTCAGGATTTGCATTTTTGACTCACTGATGGGAAGCTCTTTGGTTTTCCTTTTCACTGTCACAGGCTCTCATGTTTCTGTACAGACTTGAGCCAAATTTGTATAAAGAAGTGCCATTAAAATATTCAGTGAATAAAGGGGATACATACATCAAAGGAGTAAGGGGGTTATGTGAAATGACTTGTCCTGCCTTTCCCTGGTGACTAATCAGGATCTGTTCCTCACACCACCTATTTAAAAGGTATTCTGGAAATCTGTAAGGAGAAACTAGAAAACAACGATTAACGTTAGTGGTTTCTGTAATCTGGCCTAATTTGGAGTTTCCTGATTGATCAGAGTGATCTGCAAGTCCATGCTAAGCTCCTCTGGCATTTCCTAGTCTCTCCCCAAGGACTGCAAGCAGTGTGCTTTCCCTGTTTATTTTTTCCTGTTTATTTATTTATTTTCCTTGCGGGGGGCTGGGCTCCGGCAGCTTGTCCAGGGAGGCCGCCGCCGCCGTGGGCCCTTAATGAGCTTTTTTACCACTGGAGAAGCACAGCACCAC
>NW_008246057.1:4678602-4681639 GCF_000691975.1 Corvus brachyrhynchos | reverse complement strand
CTGCAGTGGCAGGAGCCCCAGCAGCAGCCTCCGGCAGGACCCAATGCCAGTTCCCCCATTTTCTCCCATTATTACTGTAGCTGGAAGCGTTAGAAAGCAAAGAGCCCCAAAAAGTATGAATATAAGGCATTTTCCACCCAGCACTTTTGGGGCAGTGGGGTCTGAACCAGAGCATTAACAATGCAGAGGAGAGTATTAAAAAAAATAACTAGGAAACAGATTCTTTTTAACCTTTAACCACTCCAAACAGCCAATAAATCATTAGCTACTAATTAACAAAAACAGAAGGGTAACTTACTGTCTGGTAAGCAAACTCTTGGAATCACTGAAAGGCTGGCACTGACTTCAGGATGCCTTTTCTTCTTACACATTTGCAGTTATTGAAAAGACAAACAAGCCAAGCTCTGAATATTAAGCTATGCCATGCAAAGCATTTTGCTAAAAGACCGATTTTCTAAAATAGATTTTTAATGTGTACAGTGAACTGAGCAAATGCAGAATTTACAATATGCAACATCTGACCCCGAAGAAAATAGGTCTCCTGCTGGTGCCAAGTGTAATGAGGTACGTTGTGTTTCATCGGCAAGCAATCCTGGTTTGGATTCCCTAAGTCTTGGCCATACTTACAGTCTGCTGCTGAATCATCTCCTCAGCTCCTTCAACAGACTCAATGGGGTGGCTAAAGCAGGCGGAAGACCTCCTGGCCAAGGTTCGGGCTGGAGAGCACAGCTTTCAGTCTGAGCTCAGGGAATATCCATTATGTTGGAACACACTCTGATGGCTGACCAAAACCACTCTTCCGTCTTTCCATCTGTGAGAAAAGTCAAGTGGCAAGTTTTTATCTAAAAATGGAAAAAAGTTTTCTGGTGGAGGAGATGTTTGTGAGACCTCTGGAAAAGACTATTATCTTGCAGATTACCTAATAAAAGAGTGAGATCCAGGAATCTGAGTGTCACCACTGCTGCTGGTTGTCTAAATAAACATTTGAACTTTGTGGTATTACTATTACATGTACAGACACTATCTAGTCTAGTTTACTTTAAAATAAGTCTGACAAAGATTGGACTACTTGCTTAAACCTCTCCAACAATTTTGCATCCTGGCTTTTGGAAACAGTAGGACATAGAATGTAAAATACAATGGTTAAGTGTTTAGGACAAGGGCTCCCATTGTCCCTTGATCTGTATGTCTTTTCCATTCACTGTGCATCGTTACACCAGCTGTGTCTTTAATAAGTAACTGTGTGGGCTCTTGCCGTTTAAATATTTACTTAAACATAATAGAGAATCTAAGTGAAACTGAGATACATGAGAATATCCACATCTGATGTTCTAAGTGGAATCAGAGTGGATTTGTGCAGTGGATTTGCAAATTATAAACAGACGTGTTTTGATGACCTTCTCTCCTCTATCTGGTCTCCATTTATGAAACACAAGTTCACAGATTAAGCTTCTCAGGTTTTTTCACCTGGGAGAATCTACATGTCTTTCTTGATGTTGAATTTATGGGGAGAAGTCCAAACATTGCTCTGTAACTGGGTTTCATGAAAATCAGATTTGGCATCACTAGTAAAATACCTCCACAGTGGTGTTCTCTCACTGCAACCTGAGAAAGTCACTACAGGTGGCCAAAGGGAGTTCCATACCCCCTTGCAGCTTGAGAAGGTCACTCCTCCAGGTCATCACTGAGGACAGTAGATGAGTTTCACTGTTATCTCTGCTATGGTCAGAAAGGCAGCCACAATTTTCAAAACACATCCTAGGAGGCTGTCATTCCTGTAGTCACATTTTGGCTGTGACTCTTTCTGGGCAAGGGTGAATGTCATGGGTTAGACATGAGATGGGAGATTGTCACTTGTAGATCAGAACCTCTAATCTTCATGAAAGCTCAGTGAGGCAAAGTTAAGTTTCATTACATTGTCTACAATTTTAGGTACTAATTGCCATCATTTGAGGAACATAAATATGGTTCGTCTTGGTTTACAGACAGAGAAAAAGGTAGGGGACTTAATGCTGTCACATGTGGATCCTGAGACAGGACTGTTCCTTTCTCTTCTCCAAATGACCCTATATGTGACTATAACATGAAAACATAAGTCAGAATAACAAAATTAATTTCATTATGGGATGCACAGAATGTTTGAAGCATCACTATGTGATGGTGATAAAACACTGCAAAACTGGGGGCTGCTTTTTCTTCCTTTCATTTGAGTCCCGGAATACTCCGCTTCTTTCATAGCTTGTTTAAGGGAGACCAAGTTCTCTCTCTGTCACTGTTTGATACCTCTTCTTGCTACTCAGTGTTACAGCATGTGGTCTTTGAAATTTGAATCCCAACTTCTTTCTGGAGAAGCATTAACTGAAAAGGCAGCCTTTAGGGTTAGGCAGCAAAATGTAAATTTTCAGCTCTATGAGCAGGAACTCGGTTACATGACTTGCATTACTATTAATGGGGGTCATGCTGGTAAATTCCTGTACACCACATTGCACATTTACTCATGAGTGCAGAATTGGCACAGCTAATGAAACTTGCCTTTTGGGTAGCATGTGTTTCAGGAGATGGGTCTGACAGGCAGAAAGGACTGCTAAGTACCCAGATGAAAGTCTGGCTTTTAACTCCTTGAACATATTTCCAGAAAATAAGTGTGAACTAATGCTGGTTAGTGTTAGCTGTTCCTACTGTTAGGGATCAGTCTTGCTCCAGTAGGATTTCATTGAGGCAAAGATCATGTCTGAAATGTGAATGTGTGTGCTGTCATTTAGTGTTGGCGATACACTTTGTGGTGCATTTTCCACATACTACTTACTGTTACTTACTTTCTTTCAAACATAAGCCAGTCCTCTGCTAACACTGGCTTCTATAATCATAAACAAATTAAGGGCTTTCTTATCATTTTCACCTCTGCTACTTTCCCAAAGACGATGCCTCCTATGGCTGAGCATCACCTGGTGATTAACAGCCTACATTACACATGGGCATCTTATACCGCTTTATTCTTGTTCTGTGTCCATTGCAGTGATAGCATCTTGTTTCCAAA
>NW_008246057.1:4633678-4678285 GCF_000691975.1 Corvus brachyrhynchos | reverse complement strand
CTCTTTCCCAGCCTTTACTTTGCTAGGTTAAACTTGCCAAGTCCATTTTGCCTGTTTGATATGGTAAACTTGGCCCTGCTCTGGCTGCTGTTCTGTGCACCTGCTGTAATTGGAAGGTATTTTTAGTAAATGAAAACAAAACTGCCCAAACATTCTATCCTGTGCTGTCTCATAAAACTTTCCTCATATGCATCTGTGCAACAGCCCAGTGTTGTATTGCTTTTTTAGCCTTTTAATCTCACCATGGTTCCTAATTGTTTTGTAGTTAATTAGTAGGGGTTTTTTATTATTTTTCATCATTTAGTGCTGAGAGTGTCAGAGTCTGCAATAGGAATTGTTGTCATCAGATCCCAAGTTTCATGTTGTGGGTTTAATTCCCTTTCTTGCATGCAACTACTCAAAGTGATTATTTTTTTAAATTCATGGTACTCTAAATATCCTTTTCATCACCAGTAACCTATATTTAACATTAATCAACATATTTAATGAATAAAATCTGTTCCATGATTCATTGCTGAAGGAGCTCCTAACTCAGGCTTTCTCTGATAAAGTCAGAGAATGTGTTATTTATTTCACATTACTTCAAATATAGAGTATTGCCTATGTTAGCTGTTGAGAAGTTGAGTAGTGTGTAGTACTTGCCACATATTTTGAGCCCTTGTCCCATTAAATCACTAAGAAAATCTCTCTTTCCTTTTGCAGTAACATATTCTTGTATTTTGGGAAAAGTCTGTCCAAATTCTGTCAAATGAGCCTTTTAACATGGTCAGAAAATCACCTTGTGTTTGAACTAAATATGGTTTGAGCTGACAATATATCTTCATTCACTGGAATATTCCCTTTCTTCATGGTTTTGTGTGGTCATCAGAGCCGAAGAAATGCCAGAGAGCTGTGCTGCAATGAACAGTCAACATCTAGAGAAACACTCTTCAGTTTCTATGTTAAATAAAAGTAGAAAAAAATCAATTTGCTACTGCAGCTAGTGACTGTGAAGGAGCAGCTGCAAACTGCTGAGTCTCATCAGGTTGCAATCGTGATTAACATTGGGCAGATCCCCCCTGCTGCGGGATAAATACCCTGCCTTTGTCAAGGCTCCCATGTAAGAAACAATAGATTATTTCAGTGGAGCACAAGAACATAAATGTTAATCGAATCATTCCTCCGAATGAATAGAAGTAGCACCCAGAATGTAAACATTTTAATTTTGGAAGGGAGGGTCTGTCTGTTGGTTAGTTTTCTGTGTATTTTTTCATGTACTTTGAAAAGCCGCTCACTAACACTGCCATCATTGCATACAATAACATTTTCAGCACTTTGAATACGTGTGTTTCCTGTCTTTCCAAGCTAGGCAATGGCAAAGTCCAGGGACTATCGGAAAAAATAAAATCTGCCTTAATATCACTCAAGAGAAGTCAAAACCTTATACTGAATAACTGCCAAACTATGTGATCACGTTAGTTCTTGGTAGAGGAAATGGAAAATACTTTCCAACTGGAATTGACACCAGGAAACATATTTTAAAAATGTTTTTTATACATTGGGATAATTACCCTTTAAAATAAATTTGTCTCTACACAGATGATGAAAGTGATTGTATTTTAACAAATTTATGTGTGTGTAAGTGAAACAGAAAGAAGTCATTTATCCTCTTACTGCTTCCTTGTTTGCTTTACAAATTAGGAATTTCAGAATGCAGTCAAGCAGTACATGTTTTAAAACAAGTGTACAGCAAGCTACAGATGCCCACCCATCTTCATTTTTATATGAATACAGCTGTTGTTGATTAACACATTGTATATATATGTTTTGACTTTCAGTGTGTCTAGTTAGATCCTGCTGACTTCATTCCTGTGGGGTGTCCCTTTGCAAAGCCAGTAGAGTTCAGCTCATTGCTTCTCTTGTACCCATAATGTCCTCAGAGATCTTGCACCAGTGGTAGATGAAGACCCCTTGGCTCTATGTGAACACTAAATATGGAAACAGTTTTCTTACGGGGTTTGCTAGTTCTTCACTGAGGCTGCTACGCTGCTGTTTATACATGCACCCTTTCTTAACAGTCATAATGTACTTCTCCACTGGACAAATCTGTCTCTTTTTGAGTTTCTGCACAGCAAATATCATCTCTTGTCAGTCACTCTGGGTTACATCTCATCAGTTACAAAATTAGTGGAGATGACGAAGGATTCTTTTGTGGTGGAAGCACAGAAGTTTGATGGTTCGGATTGAATTCCTGGTGGTCCCACAGGAAAGCCTGTCTGTTGGGATCACTGAATTTCCCCACTCAGTAGGTGCTGAACTGGAGAGAACAACTGACAGCAGGTGATTAGCAGAGTGAGCCAGTAACAGTGGAGGTGTGAAGCTGAGTGTGATAATTCTAGTTTTGTGGCTCATGTTCACCAGGGCACATTGTGATTGGGTGGGCAGGAGTTTCCTACTGCCTGGGAGAAGCTGGAGGTGAGGAAAAGCCAGAGCTTTTATTGCTGCTCTAAAACACACTTTCTTTCCATCTTCCATGCTGCATCTTCAGTGTCAGTCTGTGTGCCGGCACCAGAGCAAGCACAGATCCATCCATTATTTTTGATTGTCCAGCTCCACAGATCATTGGCCTCTATTCTCCTGTAACTAGAAACTGAGGGCTTCTCAGCCAGCCTAGCAATGGGCAGTGGTTTTTCGTGCATTCCATCTTGTAGCTAGAACAAGCAGGTTTCATCTAAGCTCGCTCCAGTTATCAGACAACCCCTCGCTACAGCTTTTATAGAGGCCTGAACTCAGTTCCTGGTAGCCCTGACAGAGTATGCCCATCAGAGAAAATGTGACTTAAGCCTTTAGCCTCAGTTGTAGTATTACATCATTTTAGGGTTTTCATTCACTTGAGGTGAAGAGGTGCAAAATGAGCATAATTTATTAGAATTTGCTATGCAGAAGTGAAAAAACACCTCTTTGGTGTGATTTGGGCCAAAGTAGTTCAGCAGTGGAAAAGACCAAGCTACTTCTGACCACCCTGTGTATCATACTGGGTATGTGTGGACTCTGAAGTCAGCCATCATGGTTTTTCCTTGCCTAAATGTCGTGGAACAACCTAACTTGCGCTGTTTTGTTTATATATTCTACTTTTGTCCCCTTTGGGGGGTAGTAAGAAGTATGTTGTTGAGCTGACAGAACCAACATTTCAATCCCATGTGTATGTAGCACATGTGCCATTTATTTTTTGAAGCCAAACATTGGCCGATTAGGAATTCCCCATGGGCCTTCTGGAGAAAAGGTGGCTGTGGTGACCGTGGACGACTGTGACACAGCAGTGGCTGTGCGCTTCGGGAGCCTCATTGGAAACTACACCTGTGCTGCCCAGGGGACTCAGACTGGCTCAAAAAAGTAAGGATTCCTTATATTTGTGTTTTCTACTCATTCTCTTTTTCCAGCGGAGGGTCAAGAGCATGCAATTAACCACTGAGCACTAAGTGATGAACCAGTAAGTTGGAAAAAGAAATGACGTAACAAAAAAAAGTAACAAAGTTTCATTTGGGACATGGAATTGCTTCCATCATTTCAGTTAAGAGTCCTATCCTAAAAAGAGGTAGAAATAAAGGATATACACAAACGACCATTGAAAATCATTGGATGTGAAAAAAGGTTTCCTGTGAAGAAAGGAAAAAAAAATTTAGTACTGTTGAGTTTAAAGAGGAGATTAACAGCAAGCAACATAGGGGGGATATAAAGTAATGAGTGATAGCAGAAAGACCATTGAGATACGCATGGTGCTGTAATATCCTAAGAGAGGGGCACACCATAAAAACTGGGGCTAATCCAAATGACCAGATGATAACACTTCTCACACAGTGTGGAGTCATTTAGTAGAACCTGCATCCACTAAATGTCATTAAGACTAAGATCTTCAGAGGATTTAAAAAGGATTGGCACTATATAATAATTAAGTCATTATATAAAAACGTACTGCTTCTCAACCTTTGTGCTGAGCAGCATCAGCCAGTCCCTGCATGACTGGGGTCAGAAAGAAGTGTCCTATGGCTACACATTTTTATCTAATTTTCATTTTCTTCTTCATACAGGCCACTGTTAGGGACAGGTCACTGGATTCTATATGCACATGACAGCTCCTAAGTTAAAAGTCCGTGTTACTGGACGGTCCTTTGATTACGAGCTCTGGAAGTGCTCATGTAGCAGAGGGAAGTGCAGATCGAATGTGTTTATGGAAGCGATAAGATAAAGAACAAAACAAAACAAACTCTTTGCAAGAAATTATAAGCATTTCTTTGTTTCTTCAGATCTTTGGACCTAACTGGCCCTCTCCTCCTTGGTGGTGTCCCAAACTTGCCTGAGGATTTCCCGGTGCACAACAGGCAGTTCATCGGCTGCATGAGGAACCTCTCCATTGACAGCAAGCCCATCGACATGGCTGGTTTCATCGCCAATAATGGCACTCTGCCAGGTATGGGCCACTAGTGCCCCAAAGGTCAGCACCAGAAAGGCCTCTGCCACAGCTGTGTGTGTAGCAGGGCTTAGGATATCAAAGGGGCTGGCACTGTGAGGCGCCCCAGGAAGGGGAAGGGGACAGAGGGTTCTGAAATTACCCCTGTCCCCCTGTTAGCACTGTTGAGGGCAAAGCAGCCATGGGGCACGGACTTAAGGTGCTGCTTGGCATTGTGCTGCCATTGTGTCTCTGGCCAGACCTCATTTGTTTGAGCAAGGTGCAGTCCACACCTGTGCCATGGGGGCACACAACAGCCCGGCACAGGGCACACTTCCAGGATTCAGCAGCACACAGGAAAGGACTGGGCTTGTTTAGACTTTCTGCATTGCTGCGAGTTTCAGGCAGGAATTTACTCCTAAATTAACTTTTCTTCTTCTATTTTTTAACTACCTATTAAATGTCTGTGCCAGTTTGGACAAATTTGAAGGAAAATATCCTCTGATAGAAGGCAGGTTACAACCAACTCTCCCCCACCAGGTTCGGGAAAAAAAAAATTTTCCTCGGAAGAAAGTGAAAGAGATAAAAACTATTTATTTAACAAACACACGGGAAAAGGATAATAATTCTAAATAATAAAACCTCTTGCTTTGGAGAGAAACCTGGGAAGATTTCAGAGTCCTTCTGTAGGTGTGGTCTCTCTCCTCCTCACTGGACCTGGGTCAGTGTGGGCCCACCTCCAGGTCCTCGGTGGAAAATTCTCCCGGTGTGTTCTGATGTTGAAACAGCCCAGAAGAGAAGAAGTGAAAAAACAAAGTCCCAGGAAAACAAAGTTCACCTCTCCATCTCCCTCTGGAGAAAAGGAACCAAAAGCTGGCTGAAAAGCAAGCAGGGTGCTTCTTCCGCTCTTGCTACCGCAGCAGCAGGACGCAGAGGAGTGTGTATCTGTGTCCTTGAACAACTGTTTTGAAAAGTTCACTTGGTTTTTTTCCTCTCCTCCCTCTCAGGCTCAGTTTAAAGGCACAGAAAGGCACAAAGTTAATTTCTGGGCACAGAGCAGCAATAGGGGATGCACATCATAAAGTCACCCCAAGACAATGTCATTTTGCTCTGAAAGCCAAGGGGATTAGTTAATGAAAAAGACAACACTTAAAATGACTTTTTAATAAATTGTGTTTGTTCTGTAAATAAAATTCTGCAATCCCCTAAATCTGAAACCTGCTTCATGAAGCAGCCTGTTGGAGGTTCTGATTTGGTTTCCAGTCCTTGGATCCCTGATCAGGATTAGTTCCGGTGATTAGGTGTACAGAATGTTCTCATCATCCTAAAACTGGCTCCTACACACAAAAATGGAAAGTCCCTTCTGTCCATGCTGCTGAAGGTCTGTGTAAGAGCTAAATTGCAGTATGTTGCATTGATCGTGGATTAAGAAGGGAGTCATAGCATATGCCTTTGATAGACAGACTTGTCTTTATGCTTTTGACACATGATCAGCTCACATAAGCTTTTGCCATCCACATTTTGCTTCACTGACTTCAAAAATATTGAAAAAAAAAGCAAAAAACCCAAACCTGTAATGCTCATTTCTTCTTTTTACATAAAAACTCAAATACAGTCACTCAAAGCCTTTTTCTTATTAAAAACATGCAAAGTAATGGTTTTCCTGAATTGCAGGCTGTGCAGCACAGAGGAACTATTGTGAAACCAACTGGTGCCAGAATGGAGGCACGTGCATCAACAAGTGGAACACATACATCTGTGAGTGCCCCGTGCGCTACGGAGGGAAGAACTGTGAGCAAGGTAGGATGCAAAGAGCTCGTCTTGCTTTGTCATGTGTGCACTTTTCATTGCCTGTCATTACCACCTCATAGCACATATGTCCAACTCTGGTGCTTAAAGGTAACAGAAGATTGCAGTTGAGACTGTCACCCATTATGTATGTGAAATAATTTTAGAGATCCCCTATATAGTAGATGACATACTGTCATGAATAAGAGCAGCTTTCATTGATTTACTTACATAAGCAAAGTAGTTCCAAAGAACTTGGCAGTATTTAGTAATTTGTTCATAGTAATAATGCCTGATCCTAAGCCCCTTTAAGTCAGTGGAAAGAATCCCACTGACTTTACTGGGCTTTGACTCAAACTGGGGATGAATGTGCAGTTTTAATCACCACTTTTTGGTAAGAAGGCATTCTGTGCTAAGAAAGAGGACTTTCAGTTTTACTGGATTTCTCTTTGATTGAACACAATGTGCATAGATGTGTAAAACCTCATTACTAAAGGATAAAGAAGGAGCAGCAGGTGAGTTTTATAGGGTGTGAAGAACTTGGCAGTCAGTTTTTTCCCTAGAAGTGAGGAGTTGTGTGTGTGAGGAGTCCCATGGGGTTGGTGCTGTAAGGTGGCTGCTCCTTTGGAGTCTTCCTGGATGCTTCCAGGAAAGAAAACCTGCTTCTACTAGGCATGTCTTTCCTAAAAACAGAAGGCCAAATTCTGGTCCATGATGCAGATGTGGTAGGTGTTTGTTTTTGTTATCCCCCCTGATACTTAGCCCAGAATAGTGTTGCGGTGTGATCAAGGATTTTGTTCTTTTGATATATCTACCCCAAACTTCTTGGTTTATCTACCCCAAGCTCTCTTGGTTATTCTTGGTTACTCTGACCAGGGTGTGGACCCTGCAAGAGCAGGTCTCCAGATGAGGTGAATACACCACAGGGATTTGCAAACCCCTTTAGCACAGCATCCCTCAGCCTGGGCCAGGCCTAGGTAATGGCAACTACTCTTCCCTTACCTGAGAAGCAGCAGTATTAGTTTAAGTGGAGAGGACACATGGTTAAGTTTCTGTCTTGGAGATAAAGATTTGCAGAATAGGGAAAAGGAATGATGGAGACGTCTTCCTATGCTCCACCTCACACAGAGCCCAGAGCTGTTATTACTGCCCCTAGCCTGGTACCTACTTTCTGGAGCAGCTCCTCAAATATTTTGAGCTTCCCAGGTTTGTATGAAGATCTGATCTTTCCATGTGTCTCATGTCAAATATCTTTGTTGGTGAAGTTCTTGTGTTTTCTTCATGGTTGGCTGTTCTCTATGCTGCAAACCCACTCTGATGTATTCTGAGGGGAGTGCCAGGGCCCAGCTATGGTGTGACCTGTACTGGTGAAAATGGAGTACTGCTATCACGTGCAAAGACTATCCTTCCCTCTGACTTTGTCTTGCTTTCAAAAGGAAATTTAGAATTTGATCAAATGTTTGTTTTATTTACCATTTTTTTATCCCAAACTCAAGACCAGTCCATAAAGCTTGGGATTTAGAAAATCATCTCAGAACTGCCCTGTAGCCATCCCTGGAAACTCATTTTAAGTTCAGGTGATAGAGATGATGGCAGTCACAGCAGCACTGCTGCCCCTCATCCCAGCTGTCACCTCTGCCTCCAGCACTGTGCATTCCTTCATGTTCCCTTTGTCACTCCATAACCCCATGTTCTTGCTGATGCCTCAGTTTGTTGGGTTTTTCTGATAGTTTGAAGGTAGCAGGCTGCTTGCTTCTTTGATGATATTTGTGGGCCAGTGTCTCTATGGAAAAATTGCAAGCCAAGAAAGAAATGGATTGTTCTGGAATGTGACCAGAGATTTCAGGAGCCTGAAGTTAAAGTCAGGAGGAATCACAGATATGCTATACTCCTGTCTTTCAAGTTGCTTATTTGAATGCTTAGCTATGATCCTAATTTTAGGATTATTATTAGGCATCTATTTTTAAAAAAGTCTTAGATCGAATATTTGCATTTTTGAGTTGGAGTGCTGCATTTCTTCCATCCCTTTGGCAGTGCTGGTTCTGCTTCAGGCTCACAAAGACTTTGGCAAGTTACCAATCCACCTTTTTTGATTTCCTTCTCTTCAGAAACTCTGGGATCTGGTCTACACTAGTGAGGATGGAGTGTTTTGCCTTCACCACCCTCCTAGAACCTGCTAACTCACCTTCTGGCAGCTCTCATCCCCCTCTGCTGACATATAGAAGGGAGATAAAATTAAGGAAATATTAGTTTCACCTTTATTGTAATTTAATTATTTTTAAAATTGTATGTTGCAATACTGTGAAGATCTAGCAGCTGTGTCTGACTCACTTATAGATGGCCAATGTCATTGTGCTAGCCTTGGGCTGAACACCACAGGTCTGCACCTAAACATAAGCTTTCACATGTCCAGCACCCACACTGCAGGTGACATCCAGTGGGATGCTGGCAGCATGTTTCCCCAGGTCCTGTGTCTCCACGGGGAATAGCCCTCATGTCTTTCTGATGGCCTGTTAAATGTAGGAGTCTCTTCAGAGTGTAAGTACATACACAGGCAGTGCTTCAAAGTGACAAACCCTGGGCACACAACTGGTTTGCATCACTGCACCGCTGATGGCAGGGAGGTGCTGTGCTGGGAAGCACGTGGGCCTCTGTGGTGACAGGGGAGGTCAGGTCCCATCTGGGGACACTGGATGTGGGCAGCACCTCCATGGACAGTCCTGGTCCCGGGCATGAGGAAGGGCTGGGGGAAAGAGGGAGGTCAGAGGGGGCTGACAAATGGGGATTTCTGTTTAACTAGGAGGGGAAGGTGCACCCTGGCCCCAGGGAAGGGAGGGAAGTTGGGAGAAAGTGTGGGAAGGGAATGGTATTTGCAAGTACAGAAAGTCACCACCAGTGATAAAAGGAAGAAGGTGGCTAATTGCCATGCCAGTCCAGTTCTCCCAGGAGCAAATGCAAAATGCTTGCAAACAGCATTCTCAGCCTCCAGCAGGTGGGGAGCCCACAAGTTTGCATGCTGCCTCTGCTCTTCAGAGGTAGATGGGCTCAAAAACCTCAGCAACACTCTGGAAAACCAGTAGCAAAGTTGGAAACTGAGGTCATTGTGGAGGTCACCAGGGTAGAGGAGGAAGGAGAAGGCTGGCTTTTGCACAGGTGGAGCAAGAGAAAATAATCCTGCTCAACACTGATGTCCCGGTTACTTTAACATTGATGCGGTGCAGTGTGGGCTGATGAATTCTGTCCTGGCCCAGAATTGTGCCCTGGCCCAGACAGCCAGAACTCAAGCACTGCGTTCAAGTTTTAAGCAATCTGGGGACATCTGTATTTGGTGACAATCTTTTTTTAAGTTGCTGTCTGATTTTCAAGAGCAGGCTATGCTGCAGTTGTTCCACCTTATGCCTCTCTGGCATTTGTGGTATGACTGCAAAGGGGAGACCACAGGCTGGAGCAGGAGGGAGAAGGGCTGCCCCTTGGGGCTGCCTGCCATTAGCCTGATGTGGGGTGGTTGGGTAATCACATTTTAGGGAAGGACGGGTCAAGTTACACCTCTGGCTTGACTAGTAGTAGCCCACTAGTCCCTGAATTTTTGTTTCTCACAAACAGGAAGCTGAAGGGCTTGCACTTTACTCCAACTCCTGCACTCCACTCCCACCACAGCCTTTCCCTTTATAGACACCAGAAATGCAGACATATGAGAATTTGGGGTTTGGGTTTATTCCTCAAAAAGATACAACTTCATATCAACTTTACTCCATTTTCTGCTGTGGTGTCATCCCTCAACCTTTTTCTAAGGACTTGCCATTTCATAGTAACATGTACACATTTGTACATACGTGATCTCTCCTACTACAAAAAATCCAGAAGGTGTCAGCAGATATGGTAGTGTGGAGCAGAAAGGGAAAGACTGTTAAACCCTGTCATTTCACTGGCCAACTACACGGACTCAGCACATGATGCAATAAAATCTGGGTGCTAATCTGTGGTGGTTGCACCCAGTCTCCACTGCCTGCTTCCACTGGCAAAAAGCTGTCATGAACTTCACCAACATGCCCACAAGTAAGGACATCAGGCAGGGGCTGATGGCAGATCCACTGCAAGGTTCAATGTGTGGTGGAGGTACCGTGTGAGATGTTGCAAATAGCACAGAGCTCCCATGGTTTAATTTGTGCTTCCGATCAATGGGATCAACTAATCCATGGTGCTGTAACTCCTGTTACCCAAGGTAACAACTTTAAAATTCCAAGGGAGTGGGTGTTCCCATATTTTCCATCAGCAAAGTGTTTTCTATTGAAGGCTGTCACTGGTGTCACCCTGGGGGAGCTGTGCCTGTGCAAGGTTAGAGAGGAGGGCCACTCTTCAGCAGTCACCTCAAGATATTTAAGGCAGATGATTTAGGCAATTTCACACAAACTTTCTGCCTGTGAAAAGGCTGTGTAGCTGGTACAGCTGAATAATTTGGCCCTGGAGTATTCATAATTAGTTCATATTTCCTGTTGCCTCCCAGCCTTTTCCTGTGTTTAATCTATTAATTAGAAGCAGGTAATCAAGGTTATGTTGAAAACATCTGCAGCAACTGTTGCCCTCATACTTCCTGCTCTGTCCACCCACTCACCAGCAGAACTGTATCATCAGAGCTCCTGAGCTTACCTTTCTAGGAACAGCTCTCACGTGGGTAGTGCCATAGCAGTGTGGAGGTGCTACTTTCAAGTACAGGCAGCAAGACAAGATGCCTACCCCACAACCAGGGTAGTTTGTGAATTTGCACTATTATCAGCTGCTTCACAGTAACTGTCCTAGACCAGCTCTTAATCCATGGTAGATTGAATATAACTCAGTGGAAGAGGGACTAGCTCCCTTGTGTCATCCCTGTGACATAGCATCATTTTTTCCTCTTAACATTTTTCCTGAAGGATATCAACTGTTTCTCTTCTGTATTTTGATTTACAGCAATGCCTTCTCCTCAGCGTTTCAGTGGTGAGAGCATTATCATTTGGAGCGACCTTGACATTACCATCTCTGTGCCATGGTACATTGGGCTGATGTTCAGAACCCGGAAAGTCAATGGCATGCTAATGCAAGCCAATGCCGGGGCTGCATCCAAGATCAACATTCAGGTAAAAGTGTGGCTGCCTTTGGTTAGAAAAGAATTAATTAATTAATTCCCCCATCAGTGGATATGGCCAGATGAACTACATAGCTTCGTCCACCCAAAAAAATGCATGTCAATAAAAACATATCATTACTTTAGCCTTTTACAAAGATCAAAAAATGAATGATCAAAATATCATTATAAAAATCATATTCATTTAAGATTATTTTACTAGTCAGAGGTAGTAGTGGGCATTAATATAGATGTTAAAAATGTGTCTATTGCTTTGGGGTTTTTTTGCCCATAAGGGAAGTTGAAGTCTGAATGTCCAAAGTTATACAAGGAGTTCTTGCAAGCATTCCCATCTTTACACTTTGGACTTTTATTCCTTTTGGGTTGTCTTAAGAAATGCTGTTATTTTGCCCTTCTCCTCGTTCTGTGTCAAATACAAACGTAGCAAAAGAAGACATGATTTTTTTTTCAACAGATACTGAACAACTACGTGCAGTTTGAAGTGTACAGTGGCCTGAGCCAGGTTGCTAGTTTGAAGATGAGCCAGTCACGGGTCAGTGATGGGGAATGGCATCATTTATTAATAGAGCTGAAAAGTGCAAAAGATGGTAAAGATCTCAAGTACCTCGCTGTCATGTCCTTGGACTATGGCATGTACCAGGTAAGGCAGCATCGTAACTTCGCCCCTGAGCACTGCACAAATGCTTTTAGGAGGAAGTAGGATAAAGGACTGTGGACAAATACTTAGGCTGTGAGACATGTTCTGCAGTGATTTATGCCTAATCAGTGATACTAATTTTTTAAGCCTTTTTATCATAAAGCATAATAAATTAATATCACTGATTAGGCATAAATCACTGCAGAAGGTATCTTACAAAGAAGTAAGTAAAAAGTCATGTTCTGATGTCTGGCTCCTCACTGCTTTGGTATTTTTTCTGTAATCTACTGTCAGCTACTGCTCAACTCCATCACTATAGAAAGAAGGCTGTCTGTGTCACAGAGGATGATAGTGCTTCTTATCAACTCTCCTTTTCCTCACAGAGCACTGTGCAGATTGGAAATCAACTACCTGGATTGAAAATGAAAAGCATCATTGTGGGAGGTGTCTCTGGAGACCAAGTCTCTGTTCAGCAGGGATTTTATGGATGTATGCAGGTATGAAATGAAAAGTGTCACAATAAATTTTGAACTCATGAGAAAATACACAGTGAAAATGTGGGGGGTTACTTTTTATCCACCCTCAAACATTTCTCCATAAAAATTACCTAAGAATCAAAATATTAGAGTCTACCTACTGTGCTAGGTAAAAACCTGATCGCATAGGGGAAAAACATTTGAAAAAAAATCTGGGTTTGGCTTATCAGGTGATTTCTTTAAATTGTAGTCTCATTGATTGATGAAAATAGTGAAACACATAATACTGTACTCTGAAAGAAGACTCTTAATTTAAAAATAATTGTCTTTTGTCACCAGGGAGTAAGAATGGGAGAGACGTCTACAAACATAGCGACACTCAACATGAAACAGGCTATCAAGATTAACGTGAGGGAGGGCTGTGAAGTGGATAACCCTTGTGATTCCAACCCGTGTCCCCAGCACAGCTACTGCAGTGATGACTGGGACAGCTACTCCTGTGTCTGTGATCCAGGTAACCTGGTGACCACCCCATCCACTCCTATAGGAGCTGGATCACACCTTCATGCACTCATCAGAAGCAGCACAGCAGGAGCAGCAGCATGCTGGCAAAGTGTTCATCTTCTGATTCCTCATCTTCCAATCAGTATTACCCTTCTCACTGTTACTGTAGCACCCTGGAAGCTGCAGTCCTGGGCTAAGAATCCAGGCAACGTATCCACTAAACAGAAAGACAGTCTCTGGTCCAAAGGACTCCTTCTGTGCACCTCCCCTTTTCTTTTTCTGGTTTTTTTTTTTCATTTTCTTTCTCAGCCTTTTCTGCTGTTGAATTTCAGTCTCTTACTCTGCATCCTAAGCAAGATACTTTGAATGTTTTCTCTGTTTTGGAGCATGTAGCCAGCACATGCTGTCAGCACCCAGCACAGTCACCTCCCATACATGGAGCAAGAGAATACAAAACTATTTGTAGCACATGCCCTGAATATAAAACTGGGAACCAAAGGCACAAGGGTGCCTCAAGCATGGTAACAGACTGTCTAAAAGAATGGCTTACTATCATTTTGTCTGAGAGGGACAAGAGTGCTTCATTTCTGACAGTATCTCAGGGGGAATCTACTGATTATTGAAGGTGTGTTATTAGTGTAAAAGCTTAAGATAGACAGTCTTTTGGAGACATGCAAATCGTAAATTACAATGGTTGCGGTAATTTTCTTACCTTGTCTCCCCAGGGTACTTTGGGAGAGACTGTGTTGATGTATGTAACTTGAACCCATGTGAGCACGTCTCCACATGCGTGCACAAACCTAGCTCATCCCACGGCTACACCTGTGAATGTGGACAAAGCTACTATGGACAGTACTGCGAAAGCAAGTAAGAGAATTATTTTTTTCTTGGTTTCTTGATCCTTCCAGGTAGCTCTTCCTCTAAGGCAGCAGTCCTCCCACTTCCTTTTCTGCTCTAGTAAACTTTTCTGTTAAAATCTGAGTGGTATTTTAGACTCCCTTGCCTTTTGGTATTCCTGAGCTCTTCCCAGAAGCTATACAAACTTCCATGTTACTCAGGAGCTGCTTTTCTTCATCAGCAGCTCAGGGGCTCAACCAGTTCTGCTGTGTTACACAGCACTGCATCTCACCTGTACCTTGTAGTGGGCTTAGCCTGAGTTTGCTCTCCATCTCTCCCCCAGCTTCCCCAGCACACAGAACGATGCACCATTTTGGTGGCCTGTAGCAAGATAAAGTCACTTTGCAGTTTGGGTCTAGTCCCTGGGCTGGCAAAGAGCCATCTGTTCTGGACAGTCTGGGAGCCTGTGTCTGTTGCTTTGTGGGTGAAACGTGCTGATTCCCTCGTCAGCAGCTTCCTGGTCTCAGATAAGCATTCAGCAACCAGCCTTATCCCAGAGGCGGCACTTTGATTTAATGTAATATGGGCCATTCATGATGTGCAAATGAAGTGCATTTGTCTGCCCATTTAGAAATGGCTCATGTGATGTTTCCTTCCCTTTGAAAACTGCAAGCTTCTTCCTCTGCCTTTTGTTGTGTGGGCTTGCAAATGTTGGCCATGCTGTTGCCAGATTTGTCTTTCATTCCTCTGGATTAGTGACACAGAGACATTGTCCCTTGTCATTATCTGCTGACATCGTGTCAAGTGCAACATTGTGGTTTTCATAATCTAAAGCATTGAAGTACTAACCTAACTGTAAACAAAATTGGTAGTGGTCTTCGAAACAGACGAAAATAGCTTTTCTTTCCTAAAATGAGCAGCAGGGAGGGATGCCTTGTGCATTTCCCTGATCCCAGTCTCAGAGTTGTTGTCGTTCAGGCTGTTGCTTGACTAAAGACTCCCAGCTATCAGAGAATCAGAGGTCCCCTTGCCAGAACTAATGTTGGGGCATCTGTGGGGTAACCTGCTCAGAGGCTCACCCAGAATAAATAATACCAGTGAGAATTAGGGTTTTTCTTCAGCAGGTGTGGCCTTTGGCTTGCTGCTTAGCTTCCAGTGCTGCTGCACTCAGTCTGAATCATAGTCTTTGATCCATAGTCCAGATCAAAGCTGCCACCCTTCCCTCATCCATGTCCCCAGCCATGGGCCCTCTGCCTCCCCGGTGGCAGACCAGGGCTTTTCAGACCCTGTAGTGATCTGCCCGAGAAAGCCAGGTGAGCTGAAAGTAGTGGCTTTTCTCTACAGGATGAGCTTACAGCCAGCTTTGCACCTGAGCTGGTATCTCTGTAGGCTGGACAAGAAGCCCTCCTGCCCACAGAGAGTGGGCACATAAAGTACTGGGGAGCTGTACACCAAGGCAGTTTGTGGTGGTAGGTAAACCAGGGCACAGGCTCAGAGCCACCTGTACTTGAAAATATTTCAAGCATTCCCTCTACGGTTCCATAGCACTGATATTCTAAATTTTCCTGTATTATAGTGTATATATATTTATATATGTACTGATTGCTGGTTGAGATACATTACACTCGATAAGGTTATGGAGTTGAATGCAGATTTGGCCCAAAGCTTTTTTGCACACTTTTTAAGAGGAAACTTAAAATAACTGTCTTTCAATCTGATTTTCTTTAATAGGATCGACCTGCCTTGTCCCAGAGGTTGGTGGGGAAATCCCATCTGTGGCCCATGTAATTGTGAGACTAGTAAAGGGTTTGATTCTGATTGCAATAAGACCAATGGAGAATGCCACTGCAAGGTAAACAAAAGAAACCAGTCTTAGGTCAAAATTTCTGTAGTTTAAAAAGTAACTGTACCACTAATAATTACAAGTGAGTATCTGAGACAAAGTACACAGAGTTGTGCTTTGTATCACATATATATGTATGTGCACAGTGGAGTTAACCATTACCCAAAACATTTTGCTGGCACCACCCTTCTCCAAATCATACCATACAGCTCTTATCTTATTTGTGTTTGGAAAACCGAACCGAGAGGATGAAAGCCTGGCTCTGATCTCTGAAGTGCAGCCTGGTTTATCGGGGGAGATCAGACTGGGGTGCAGAGGAGTGTCGGTGGGGTTTTGTGTATCACAAGTGAGTAATAGCCATGAAACAGCTCGGGCCAGCTGGGTGAAGCTCTCCCCTGTGCAATGGCCAGCAAAAGGCCTGACAGCTGGAGAGAGCTGAAGGCTAAATGCTTTCCACAGTGCCATCTCTGATGAGTTTTCCGTGGACAGGCAGGGGCAGATGGGGGACATCGGAGGGGAGGAACCTCATCATGAAGGTTTTACAAAGGACTTCTCACAATAGGTTTTACAACTGGCTTGAATGACATCAGAGGAGCTGGGCCTGTGCAGACTGGCGTCTGTGAATCTGGCCCCCTGCTCCTTTCCAAAATGCCAGCAGGACACACAGCAACTGTTGCATTAAATGGAGTCAGTGGGGTGCCAGCTCCACGCTCTTGTTCAATCGTAATACCTCAGATCAAAAGCATGTACAGAGGTGATTTGAATATGGGATCATTGCTTGCTCTCCACCCTCTACATGAAACACAAATGCACAGTGCGGGAAGTTTCCTCAGTGGCTCGTTCATGCCGTACAAGAGCAGAATTGCAAAGCTGCGAAAACTGTAAATCCTCCAGGAGTATGTTTGGTGGGCACTGGCAACGAGTGCCCCAGGAGTAATGTGGGCCATGTACCTGCACTGCAAATGGCAGTGCAAACCCTGGGTCTCTGATAATAGTAATGTAATTTTTATCTGTGCTCTGCAAAATTAGCCCTTTTTATGATGTATGTGCTGCTAGAGCAGGTCTCAGAAATACAAGCATTTTGAAATGTAAGTCAAATACCTGGTGTCTATCATTTTGGTTTTTCTAGGCCAATTACTACAGGCCCCAAAGCAGTGACACCTGCTACCCCTGCGACTGCTTCCCATCTGGCTCCCACACGCGCGCCTGCGACATGGAGACGGGGCAATGTCCTTGCAAACCTGGCGTCATCGGGCGGCAGTGCAACCGCTGCGACAACCCGTTTGCAGAAGTCACCGTGAGGGGCTGTGAAGGTACCTCCTGGCCCGCCCGCGCTGCCCGTCAGCCGTGCTGCGGTGCGGGACCAGAGCCGCTGGCAGTGGGCACAGGGGGGACGCCGTGGTGGCCGCGCGGCTGTGTCCTGGGGCGGTGTGAGCCCAGCAGGATGGCTCCAGCAATGGGGGCTGCAGCAGCCTAAGCATACACCCCTCCTCCTAGATCTGTGCCAGTATGACTCATGGGGGCTGGGGAAAAGGAAAGCAAGCTCTTATCTCTTTAATTTTCCTCAAATGGGGGGAGCAAAAGACTGACACCAACTTTTCTTTAAACCTGAGTTGATCTGGCAGTGCAGTATTTTCTTGCTGAGCTGCAGCTGAAGAGGCGGGTGAGAGCCCTCACACCTTTTGCCCACAGACGCTGTGCCGTGCGCCTCGTGCACTCTGCCTTTCTTCCCCATCTTGTCCATCCTGCCTTTCCTCTCACCCACCCACCCACCATCCTTCTGTGATCAGCACAATGCTGCTGCAACAGCCGTCTCACCACAGTGTGTGGGTGAAATGAAACAGCAATGTTTTCCCACAATAAAGGGGCAAGCAGAGATAGGCAGAGCCAAAATCCAGAGCCCCATAATCATCCTGAGCTCTCCTCTGTCTGTCCAATCTGCTGGATAAGGAGCAGCTGATGGGTTACAGTTTGGAAGGCACTGCAGAGGACTGGTATCCTGACAGGGCTTTGGAATTACAGGAAGGTCCTTCAGGCAGGTTGAAATGTCTCATTGTTGTGATTTTTATCTTGTCAGAAAAATTGCATCATTTCTTTTTCTACTTTCAGTAATTTATAATGGCTGTCCCAAAGCTTTCGAGGCTGATATTTGGTGGCCACAGACCAAGTTTGGCCAGCCAGCTGCTGTGCCTTGTCCTAAGGGCTCAGTGGGTAAGTTCCCTGAGTAAATAATTACCTACTTTATCTGCATGCCTCTAAAGGAGAAGAAAAAAAAAAAAGAAAGAAAAAATGTGTACATAGGGAAAGGCATTAATTCATTGGGTCTAGACACTGCAGCATAGCTCATGCATATCATGAGCAGAGTACATTTGGAATACTAGCAATAAATAAATACAAAAGTACAGCAGATAAACATGTACAAAGAACAAAAATTTTCTATTTCCAAAAAAGCAGAGTCTTGTTTGGTTGGGCTTTTTTTGCTATTTATCAAGCAGTTCTTACACATGTAACTTTTAGTTTCTAGTGACTTAAAAGTGCTCTTTAGCCATACAGTTCCTCTGGTCAAAGATAAAATTAGGAAAATCGTATTCCTGATGACTGTTTTACTAGGTTTGCAGGCTACTAAAGCTAAGAGTTGCAACAAAACTCACATTTTTCCACACGATATCTTTTCCATAAGTGAAAACAGCTGAAAAACACCTTTTATAAAGTACATGAGCTGTGCTGTTTTGTATAACAGGCAAATTACAATCTGCTTTTTCATATATGTCTCTGAAAACATGTATCAAATTTTTGAAAACAGAGTTCCCAATCTTTTCCAATGTCTGTTCTATGGGAAATGAAAACTCTCTCTTGGTTCAGGACCTGGTAGCTCTCTGCTGTGAGTGCTCCTTAGGCTCAGGGAGTTATAAATAGTTATGTGACTGCCCGAAATATTTATTGGGGGAGGCCACTGCCTATAGGTGTGCACAGGATTTGTGGTCAACCTAGCTCCTGTTCTAAAAATTTTTAGGTGATAGAATTGATTTATTTTTTTTAGGTGAAGAATATTTTGGTGATTAAACAGTATAAAGTTGAATTAAAATGGGTTTTCTGCACTGTTCTTGTGGTTGATCCAAGTGTCTTTTCTAGCAAATAGACTGGCAGGCAATGTTGCTTATAGTAATTGCCCATTCTAAGCAAATTTTAGATCATTCAAAAAAGTAAGCCTTATAATAATGAATATTCAAACTAAGAATCTGAGGCTTAATTGTATTCACCTAGTCATGAAAGAGAAATAATATAATTAGATACAGTAAAATTAATTATAGTTCTTATTTAGATATTGGTAATTAAATGGGTTAGACACATGCAGTATGTTACGTGCAAATTAAGTAGCACAAATGTCAATTTTGAATTTGATTACTTGCAATTCATGGTGAAGGATCCTCAGCCAAGAATCACATTTTAAAATTATTTGACAAATAGTACAAAATATAGTAGGCTAAATTAAACAGTAAGCTGCTCACAGTCCATTTACAAGTGGCAAAAAGGCAATTATGCATGTTGGCTGAAGTGTTTAGCACATGCAGCATGCAGATGTGCTGGCGTGTGTTGCTGTGAATACAGCATTTGTCCAGGAGGTCTTCCTATGTAGGCTATTGCACAGAAATCTCAGTAAGGGTTGGTTTTCAGGAACACTTAGGAAGTGCAGAGTCTTTCTCTTATTTGGTAAAAATAAATGACTGAATTAACTTGAGAACATTAGGGCAGTGAGGCTGAGAGCAGTTGGGCAGGGCTTGGAGCTTGCCTGACTTTTCTCCAAAGCCTGGGAAAAGCTGTTCCTGAAGATTAGTAGACTAACTTTTCTCTCACAGGAATCCCCAGTTTGGAAATTGAAATACATGTGTAGCTCTAAGCAACTTGAAAATGTAGGAAATCTGAAAGTCTAGGATAGTTGAAATCTATGAATATTTCCCTTGAGCAATTCGGAACATTGTTTGCCATTGATGCTTTGTTTCCTTCAGGAAACGCCGTTCGCCATTGTAACATTGAGAAGGGCTGGCTGCCTCCGGAGCTTTTCAACTGCACCACTAACACTTTTGTGGATCTAAAAATCATGGTAAGCTGTGTTTTCTCAGGTTTCCCTTTATTTTGTAAATAATGATCAGTTTGGACTCCATTTTGATATCCCTGCACTCAGTCTTTTGACTGCATCCTTGAACACCCTTATTTCCCATCAGGACCTTTGTGCTTTTCTGGCTCTCAGTTATATTTGTGGTTGAGTTTTGTTGCCAGCTCTTTCTCAAGACAAACAAAATTTTGACCAAAAAATTCCTTTGTGCCTAAATTATAAAAAAATCCTATGATTATGATTGTAACTAGAATGAAAAATACCCTACATAATTGGGTTTTTCTTCCTTTTTATCTGGTTCAGAATGAGAAGTTACACCACAACGAGACCAAGCTGGATGGAGACAAAACCATATGGATCGTGAGAGCGCTGCAGAATGCCACCAAATACACGCACAGCTTGTATGGCAATGACGTGAGGACAGCTTACCAGATGATGATCCGGGTCCTCCAGTATGAGAGCCAGCAGCAAGGGTTTGACTTGGCAGCCACAAGGGACGTGGAATTCAATGAGGTAAGAGAAATACTGGATACTGTGCTGAGCCCTTACAGTTTCCCGTAGAAGTTAGGTGGCTGTGGGTAATTAAATTCATCTTTGACCGAGGTGAAGTGAATATTGTGTAATTGCTTAATCTGTTCCACAAATAAACCTTTCTTCTCAGATTAGAATGGAAAGTTGGTTATGCATGTGTCTATGCACGCACATGTGTGTGTAATACAAATATAATATAAAGTGCTTTTCTAATAAATATCATCATAGTAACAGCCAAAAGCAATATTCCCCGTATGAAAAAAAAATCATCAAGTTAATGTGTTTTTCCTGGCTAAAATAGTTTTGTGTACTACAGTTGTTTTTGTTGTAAAACATGCCTAATGTGATCATGTTCATTTAAATGTGCAGCGAACCAAGTCCAAACCAGTTACTGACTCTGAAGGTTTCCACTAATTCGGTTTGAAAACACTTGAATCACGAGTTGGTACATTGAAAGACATTCCATATCATATTGGTATTGTATGGCATATACTAAAATGTGTGCCAGAGAGCTTCTGCTACTCAGAGCATCCATGAAAGACCCGGTTATTACCAAAGACCTGACCAGGGCTCGAGAACAAGCTGTAGCACCCTCCCTGTCTGGGAAAATATGTGGAAAGTTGTGGTGGAAAAATGTGAAATTTGGAGGAAGTTGGGAGTTTTATGTGGTCTGAAAATGTGAAGGCTGGACGACCCATGTCAGGCTTGTAGAGCTTTTCTCAATCCCATGTGTGCTATGAGGTACTGTTCTCCACTCTTGCCCATACTATTTCCAAAATCCCGGCCATAGCACAACACAAGAGTCCAAGCTAAAATATCTTTTTGGGTCTATGCTAGCAGAGCCCATAGCTTGGACAGCAGCATGTGGGATGACCTTCCATGGGCCAAGACTGGCATCTGTGCTGGCCAAAGGCCGTTTGGCTCCCTTAGGTGTGCTACACCCAGGTCACTGCTCACAGTACTCCAGGAGGACCAGATAGGTCAGGCAAACTTTGGGGTGAAATTGGAGAGCCTGTGCAAAGCCAAGCTGCACCAGGAGAGGATGTCAGTGGAGAGTTAGGAGCAGGAAGAAAGGTGGCTGAAAAAGTTCCTTAGTGTCTTGGGCTGTACAGTTAACAGAGAGTAAAGAACTGAAACATTTTACATTTCAGATGCACCAGATTTTCAAATACTCTGTTTTTTCTTTCCTGTGGGCCATGAAGTGGGCCATTCAGATCTTGAGACGGAACTTAATTTCTAGCATGTTTTGTTAAGCAGAAATAAGAACAATAAGCAAAAAAAAAAAAAAAAGTTTGGAAACCTCTGCTTTAATTTATTATTCTTTGCACTTGGCACCGAGATTCATACAGATGATGTTTTCAAGAACTCCCTAAATATTTTAGGATAGGTCAGGAATTTGAAAACTAACGAGTACAGCTCATGACTAAAAGGAGGCAACATCCTAGGCTGAGGGAGCACAAAGAGAGAAGGAGGGTTTTTTTTTATAGTCCCACATAGAAGCCTGAAAAATAGATAATAATAAAACATAAATAATGTTCACAAACATGGAGGAGGCCTGGTACCAAGTACAACATGAGTCTCCTGCATTCCTGGGAAACATGTCGTGCTTCTCACCCTAGGTAGAGGTGGTCATACTGGGAGTCTCTTTTAGCTCTGATACATGTTTGCAGCCTCAGACAACACAGACAGGATACAGACAGCTCCTTCTCAATGAAGCTTAAATATTTGTCTTGGCTATTTTAGAGCTTGTGGTGATTAACTCCTACCATCATCTACACAAATTTTACTTTAGTTAGGAATTAGGTTTTGTTACAACAACATAGTTCATATGTACACCAAGGTTAAAAACTTCTTAGCATCTTTCTCATTTAAGCTATTTAGCACTCACTTTTGGAGTCGATGTCCTTCCATTCAGCCTGAGGGTCCCTTTGCATATTTTTCTAAGAAAGGGCAGAAGAGGCAGGTCCTCAGAAAGAACTGCCTTTTTAATACCATTTGTAAGCAACATAAAAATGGGGAGACAATAACATGATTTAAGTTTTCTTATGTATTTTCAGGTTTGTCTATGCAAGCTAATACTCACTCTTACCATTCTTCACCGTATAAGCTGTCTTTTTTATCTAGGAAACAACAAAGTAAAAGAAAAAATTAAAGGGAGGAAATTATATTTATATCCATGGCTTTCTTTTGTTTTTCAACAAAAAACCATTATTTCAATTTCTTGGGAAGTTCCTCAGTGTACCTACTAGGAGCTGTGCTTTTCATGTGTCTGTGTCTGATCTCTCAGAAACAAAGAAAACATGCATAGATTTTCCTCCTGCATTTTCTTGCTAGGTTTCCTGTCATTAGGGGAAAAAAAGTAGGCAGTTCTCTTATAGCCTCCAATTTTGGATTACTTTGCTCATGAAAAGTTTGGAGGGATTTGCTTTACATGACCAAAAAATCTCAGGGTGAGTAACTGGTGTGCATGTTTTTATATGGCTGCAGTAGAACATGCCTGCATTAAAATATTTCATTGTACACTCACCTGAGGCATTCAGGCCAATCATTTTCAATACTTCTCACTTGAAACCCAGCACTTTGTTTGTTTCATAATTTAGGCTTGTACTTTATTTCTCAGAATATTATCCAAGTGGGTAGTGCTTTACTGGACCCCGGCAACAAGGAGCACTGGGAGCAAATTCAGAGAACGGAGGGTGGCACCGCTCACCTGCTCAGGCACTATGAGGAATATTTCAACAACGTGGCCCGGAACATGAAAAAAACCTACATGAGACCTTTTGTTATTGTCACCACTAACATGAGTGAGTATCCATTGAAAACTGCCATTTTTCTTCGAGTCTTAAAAATGTGCTGGATAGAGGTGCAAGTTATTTGTTTTAATAGAACCCACGGAGAAAAATCATCGCATTAGTTTCCAATCCAGTGAGCCTTGATCCATGTCTTTCAGTTGCCATGGGGGCCTCCTGGGAGATGTCTGATCCGGGTTCCCCCTGGACCATGCCACTGCTCCATGTGGCTTTTTGTTGCAGTCACAGTAGCGTAGAGATGGTAGGAAGGACTAGGTTTGTAAATTAAGGTAATGCCTTTTGAGGCCAACTGATATAGTTGAATGTAGTAGATCTCATTTTTGGTGGAATCACATCAACACCACCTGAAGAATTATTGCAGTACAAAAAAAAGTAACCCTACTATTGATTTTATTGCATATTATTAATCTTACTAGCATAGGAATGGACTTCCCAGGGAGATGGTGGAATTCCCAGCTCTGGAGATGTTCAAGAAACAACTGGATGTGGCATTTAGTGCTGTGGTCTAGTTGACAGGGTGATGATTGGTCTAAGGTTGGACTCAATGATCTTATAGGTCTTTTCCAATCTAGATGATTCTGTGATTCTATAATTATATCTCTGATTTTCACATGCTTTCCTAACCTGGAACCTATCCAGAAAATCATAATCTGTAGAGATTCTTGTGCTGAAAGGTATTTTCACAGAATCACCAGTCCTTCAAACACCATCCCAGTCTTGCAAAACCCATAATCAGAGCAAAATCCATGGGATCCAAAATATCCAGAATGGGTCTAAACTGAGAAGGAAGCATCAGGCATACCAAGACACCTTCCCCACCTATCACAGGAAATATGTCCTCTGACAAGCAAATAGCAGCTCCTGCGCCTGGGACTGTGATGTATTTCATAGACATCCCTGCAGTGCATACGCAGGTGAAGCACAGCAGCCGCAGCCTGGTCAACTTCTTTCCCCATTTTCTCCCCTGCCCTCCCTATTTAGTTTTCTTCCCAGCTACAAACAGTCTGAGCTGAGAGGGTGTTTGTGATAGTCCTGCTCTGAGTGGGAGGTGAGATGGAGCCGGGTGACCTTCAGAAGTCCCTCACAAGCAGCATTGCTATCTGGTTTTTCTTTCAGAGGTGCTCTAAACTATATCAGCCTGAACTTGTATTTAGCTTTTCAAGCTATTGCTTTTATTTCAGATATGAAGAAGGCTTATGTGCTAGAAGTTTGTCTTATTTTCCCAACTACACCTGTTGGTATAAGAAGTGAATTGGCTACAAACCTTGTCCCAAGAATGCTTTATGTCCACAATCACAGGGGCAGAAAACCAAAGGCATGGGGCAGTCAAGTTACAAAGGCTGTAGCATCCTGCATCAACAGGCATAGATTATTGTTGAACTAAGCCAAACTGAAATACTTCGATTTCTCCTTAATAAACCAAAACTGAAATATTTTCTTTTGATTCAGGACTATGAGAATCAAAATATTTTTACCTTCATACTCAGAAAAAAGTATGCTCAACATTTTAACGCAATTGAGCTGAGATGAAAACAAACCCCAGAATTTCTTGCAGGTTGTAAATCATGATTTTTTTTCAACCAGTTCTTCCTGTGTAAAAACGTGTGAGCTTGAGAGGGATGAGGCAACTCTGGCTTGAAAGAGGTCTGTTTTCTTTTGAACAGTTTTTCCAGGTGAACATGGTGTTAATAGAGTTTCCTAATGGCTCATCTGGGAGTTATTTAGAAACTAGGAAAGGAATGGGAGTTTGCGGGTCTTAACGTGGATATTTCTTCATACAGAAACTTGCAGAGGATCACACCTTTTGGTGTAGGGTTACCCCCAGGACATGTAAATTGGCACTCAGTGATTTCACTTAAATGAGAAACTTAAAGCCAACTCAACAGCTTTTAAATATTTTGGCAGCTAAACAGGCAGAGATTATGAGGTAAGCTAGGGAGGAACTGATGATGGAGGACTAAGGAGTAGTCCCAGGTAAAATGCATGTTATTTTCTTTGGTCAGCTGACTTCGCAATCCAACAGATGTAGAACTATGTTTTTGAAGTAGTAGATTCAGTCTTCCCATTAAAAAGCAAGTCTAAAATTGGAACATGCAGCACACACTGGAGCAAGCCAGCAGCACATGGAGAAGCTCTGTGAAGCAGGAGCATTCACTGAACAGCAGCCAGGGAAAAGCCTCTGTGAAACCCCAGTCAGCTGCTGCTGGAGAAGTACCAGCAAAGTGATCTATGTTGAGATGGGTATTAGGAAAAGTTTCTTCACTGAAACAGTTCTCAGACATTGAAACAGGCAGCCCAGGGAAGTCACCATCCCTGGAGGTACTTAAAAGACATGTAGATGTGGCCCTTGGGGACATGGTTTAGTGCAGGATTTGGTGATGCTGAGTTAACAGCCGGACTTGATCTTGGAAGTCTTTTCCAACCTAAACAGTTCTATGGTTCTTTATTTCCAGTGTTTGCAGTAGTGTTTTCATAGTATGAGATACTATCTTGTGAATTCCTTTCCACTGAAAAACAAATGTATAATTTGATAAATGTAACATAATGCTGTCACATAAGCTTTTAGTTGTCATATAAGGTGTTAACTGAAAAAAATTAAATTTTACTTTCTATTTTGGGGTTTAAATTTTTTATCTGCATTGTGCAGATATTTTAATCTTTCAATAATATTTCATTGTGTTGCAATATCATATTTGAATGCACTGAAGTTAATTTTATGGGAAACTTTTATCCCCTCCAGTTATTGCTGTTGACATCTTTGACAAGTCTAATTTCACGGGAGCTAGAATACCACGATTTCATGAGATTAAAGAAGATTACCCAAAAGATCTGGAGTCATCTGTTGTCTTCCCTGATACTTTGTTCAGACCTTCAGAAAGGAAAGGTAAAACCCTTCTGCTGCTGTTTGGTTAGCAATTATGACCAGCTCCCAGGGAGCATGATTGATCCTCGGGGAGCAGAGTGGTACTAGGGTGAGAGCGGGGTGACCGTCTGCACAAGTGAACATTATTTAGGGATGGAGCAGCTGTGCATACTTCTGAGGCATTTGCCTGCCGGCAGCGATGGAGGCATGGGGAGCTGTGGGACTGGCTGTACCTGTCTGTCAGGTCTCGCTTGCAGCCCCTCAAAGCCCTGTCAAAGTGGGAGAAATGCTCTCTGTTCCCACCAGGATAGGATGGGATGGCTGCCCAGCACCGCAGTCCCACAGCCGCCTTCCTCCAGTCCCTGCAGAGTTACGAGGGAGGTGGTGTGAGAGATGGAGATTCCAAATCTGGGAGCAGACAGAGGTGTTATCAGAACTAGGCAGCAATGAAAAGGTCTTGAACTGGGTGACGAGGGAGAATACATGGGGAAGTACCTGCTTCCCAATGTCTCTGAAGCACCACAAGTTTTTTTGGACAAGGGGAGAGAGAGTAACTTAAAGTTCAATACATGTACCATGGCTGAATGTCTCCTGAATGGGGAAATAGTAACTCTTCCGAAAATAACACATAATAAGCTAATAGGGCTTCGTGACTTTTTGCTTAGAAACAGGGTATCTGCTTCTATGATTTGTATCTTTTCTGTAACAAAAAAGGGGAATGTGAATTTTAAGAGAATCTTCCAAAGCTGAAAGCTCATTAAATGACAGAATTAGCAGGAAGAAATCTTATGTGACTACTTGGTGTATTCATTAATTCTAGTTTTGCCATATATAAAGGTACATGCAATTTAACAGCATGCATAATGTTTTAATGTTCTCCTTAAGTTATGCATGGGGTACTTATATATTTCTGGACCTTTTAGCTTAGAAATTGCTTATTTTCTAGCTAGACTAAATGGCTTTTCACTCTTCAGTGGTTGATTTTCAGCTATATAACTATGAATTGTGCTGAAATTTTATTAAAAATATGGAATATAACATTAGGAGCATGCTGAGTGCTCTAAGCCTAGAGTTGTAACAACTGTAATGTCATTGTATCTTTGCAAAGCAAAATTACCAGTTTAAATGGTAGCTCTGAAGCTGTGTTTGTGTTAATTCCATAGCAGTGCCTACAATGAAGCCTTCAAATCAAAAAATACCCTCTAAGTTGAACAGCGATGCGTTCAGCCCTGAGAGTGCTTTTGCAAAGAGAAAGAAGCGACACCCAGATGTTGAGACACATCATACCGTTGCCATGGTCATTATATACCGATCCCTGGGACACCTCCTGCCTGAAAACTATGATCCTGACAGAAGGAGCTTGAGGTAAACTTCAAACCTGTTTGTGAATTGTTCAGATCCCTTCTACTCTCTCTGAGTGTGTGGGGAAGACAGAGCTGCTTTTATACCAGCCAAATGCCATCAGTGCTGCTGTTGTCACCACAGTGCTGTCTCTTGTCCTCCTCTGGCACACTGTGGGAGAATAACTGTGCCAGAAGTGCCAGCAGTTTTTGGAAACACATTTGTATGGAAGGCTGATGGTGCACCTACTTCACTTTCTGAGTGGAAGGAACTGGAAATCTTTTATTTGCAGAACATAGCGAATCAGTGCTTTGCATTTTAATGTGTAGATCACTGTGCAATTTTTCTCCTTGTGCAGATTGCCAAATCGCCCCATTATCAACACACCTGTAGTGAGCACAGCCATTCACAGTGATGGGGAGATTCCTCCCAACCTGGTGGAAAAGCCTGTCATAGTGGAGTACGCCATGCTGGAAACAGAGGAGAGGACGAAGCCTGTCTGTGTCTTCTGGAATCACTCCATCATGTATGTCTTCTGCTTGCTTTAGGGCTGTGAATGGCAACTGTCTGAGTAGCAGGAAAGTCCTGCCTGGGAAGATAATTCTGGAGAAAAACCTGTCTTGGTCTGTTTATTCAACTGACAACTGATTTTTGATGGAATAGAGCCATGTAGTCATTTCCCACCAACCTGAGAAAAATGAAAATAATTATCATAACTTCTCGAACAAAGGATTAGCCATGTGGTTTCTAAGAAACACAGTGCTGTCATGTCTTTCTGCAGGGTTCATTTTCACCCAGAAGTAATAAATCTCACAATTTCCTTGTATTTGCCCATGCTTTTTGCCCACAGATCTATGTCTGGACAGGCATAGTCCGACTCCAGTGTCTGAATTCATAGCTTGTCTGAGGTCTTTAAGTCAGGATTTCCAGGAGATGATTCAGCTCTTCCATGGGCTGAATCTTCTCCTGTTGCACTCCAGTGACTATGGACAGAGTCCATGGCAAGCTGGCACCTACCCTTGGTGCCTCAGCCAGGGCCAGTGCAAAAAATTATAAAACCAAATCTTCATTTTGGTAGAAATGAGGATTGAGGTTTTGCAGATAAAATTAGGAGTAAAGATTATAAATTTCTGAATCACAAATTTTTTAATCAAAAGTCAATGCAAAGGCAGTTGCAGTGATAAGAAACTTTCATTTCATCAGCTATTGTGGATTTGCTTTCATTTGTTTTAGTGAAAAATTGGAGGGAGAGGAAATACCTTCTTTGGGACTTTAGACCTGTTCCAGTTTATGGAAAGCAACTGTAATATATAAGCAGAATATAAGGAGAGGGTATTTGACTCTCTAGGAGGGAAGTGTTAGGAAAAAGATGAAAAGTTCTGAAAATGATTCATTTAGGTTTTTTGCATTCAGTAAAGTTCAAGATAAAGACATATTTTTCTTGAAAATGAGAAAAATTATATGAGCTGGAACTGTGTATGCTGATGTTCCATTGGTTTTATGGCATTGTGGAAACAGCACAGTCCTGTTGAAGATATTTCAAGAGTGTGGATAAAACAAAGAAAACGTGTTGAGAGGTAACCATATCCATATTACATGTTCACAATATTGTAACTATTACATACATATTGCAATTTCCAGCTACAAACCCAGGTACACAGTGAGAGGATGATATGGTCTGCCCAGGGTAAGGGGAATAGCTGTTACTTGTTTCCTAAGGACCCAAAAGCTCCAGTAAACCTATGGAAAAATCCACTAAAAGGCAATATCCTGGACTGGAAATAAAATAGCAGACTAACCTAGGAAATGTGTGCCTCCTAGTCAAAGGCTTCAGGAGTTTATGTCATTTAAAGGGTTGAAGACACAACAGAAATCTCTTATGTTCGCAGTAATGAACGCCTCCATTTGCCCTCATGTGAAGTAGTGTTTTTGCTTGTATGCACAGATGATTCTGCTGATCATGAGGGAATGGCAAGCCCTCTTTCATAAATTTTTAGATATTGTATGAGCTTGAATAAGTCATTAGCTCTGAAGTGATTCATCTGTTAGCTATTTGCTGGCAACTTCAGTGCCATTGTTGTCTGTGTTACGTCTTCCTACAGCCACAGTCGAAAAGCAGCTCTTATGCTGCATGTAATGAAAGAGCTTTTAGAAAGTGAATACTTTTTGAGAGAAAGTGATATTAAAATTCAACAAATATTTTATTGCTGAGTGAAAAAGAGGTCCTGTCATATCTAATTAAAAACTCTTTCAGTAACTGCAAGACTATTTTTATTACTCATTAACTTTAGAATAGAATAATTAATATTGATACAAAATAATTTCTGAAGTCACTGGAGTTAACCATAACTGCACAGAGAAGAATTTTCAAGGCAGCAGTTCCTTCCCATTGTTAATATAAGAGATCTTCTGATATGAAATATTATTTATTAGAGAAGGTTGTAACCTTTTATTGTGTACTTTTCGGAGGAACTCTATAATGATATCATATTGCTGCTGAAACATATTTCATGTGACTCAAAAACATGTATCCCTCTCTGGTTCTGGTATTATTTACCTTGGTTACAGTCATTTTATTCTGCAATCTCTTCTGCATGTTGGTTGTGTGGTCACTGACCCAAAAGCAAATCTTCTAAATTTTTTTTTTAAACTCAAAACAGACTGTTATAAACCCACAAAATCTGGGTACCAAAGCCAGCTGTCTTATCAGAAACTACTTCAACTGAAGGCCTTTTTAAGTTGATGATATTCTTTCAGGCAGGTGACAGCTATAAATAATTCTGTCCTGGTACTTACTGTCCTCTCTGGTTGTGCAGCACAAGCTGCCACAGAGGACAGTAACAGTGGAAGGCAGGGGGAGATCAGAGGATGGCTCTCAGAAATGCCTTTTTTCCCCACAGGATTGGTGGGACAGGTGCCTGGTCCTCCAGAGGGTGTGAGCTGTTTTCCAGAAACCAGAGCCATATTGCTTGCCAGTGCAACCATATAACCAGCTTTGCCGTCCTGATGGACATTTCTAAACGAGAGGTGGGTGATGTCAGGCTCATGATTTTTGGGGTTTTCAAGGGCTTTGACTCAGAGCTTAAGCTTTGAGCGTGACTCAGGACATTGTGAGCAGATTGATCCCAGTGTCAGGAGTGTGTTGTCCATCCCTGACAGCATCTGCTACTGGGTTTGCTGAAAGGAGCTTCTTACCTGGTTGGTGCATCCTCTGGGTGCTGCTTATACACACTCAACATGTTTAGTGACGAAAGAGGTGTCATCACCCAGTCCCATTGGTCCTAAAGTAAATCTGTATGTTGTCTCAGTAGTAATGATAACATTGACATTCTGGGTAGTAGATTTGATTGGAGGAAAAGGAAGGGAAACCCCAAGAGCTCCTGTCAATCTGTCTTTCTACAGAATGGGGAGGTGCTTCCTCTGAAGATTGTCACTTACACAACCGTATCCATCTCGCTGGCGGCTTTGCTGATCACCTTCATTCTGCTGGTCCTGATCCGCACGCTGCGTTCCAACTTGCACAGTATCCACAAAAACCTGGTAGCTGCCCTGTTCTTTTCTGAGCTTGTTTTTCTAATTGGAATCAACCAGACTGAAAACCCGGTAAGGCTTACTCTGTGTTCGTTGCTAGAGTTGTTGTCACGCTTTAATTCAGGGGGTTCATATTGCAGCTTTTACCTTCTCCCATCTGTTTCACTTTCTCCTCTTTTTGGCTTCTCTTTGGCTTCAACAGTAATTTGAAAAAATCAGATTTTTAGTACATTCATGTGTGGTTGATGTCATTAATAGCAATGGCAGGCAATAGGACTGTATCTTATTTTCAGAGTATATATGACAGCAGCCCTGTTGAAGGTTTATCCCAGGAACTGAACCCTGAATACTGATTTCTTCCTTCCTTTCCATCAGTGTGTTTTCTGTCTTGCTGTGTCTGTTCAGTAGGAGGCTGTCCAGTTTCTCCTGCAGCAGGTACCTCCCAAGCCCAAATGGCTCCAGGTGTTGACTGATAGGTTGTCAGCAATGTGGTGCTGGGCAGGTGCTAATATGCACATTGTACACCACTGGCTATTCTGGAGAAGCCACTTGCCAGGCATGGGACAGCTTGCTACATCTGAGATTCAGGAGGAAACCTGTCACTTTGCTTTGTGCCTTCCAGCCACTGTGATTGATGGCTTCAGCCAATCACATCTGTTGGCAAAGCTTAGTGCAAGGATCTCCAGCACTGGGCATGTCAAGAAATGCAAATTATTAATAGATTGAGGACAAGATAGATATAAACCACACATGAAGTGTGTTCTGTACTTGAGACCTCATTGCTCTCTTAACCATACATGTAGTCTTGCTGCTGTTTCTTTGTAGCACCCATCCCAAAAGCCACAGCTGCCATTCAGACAGTTAAGAGACAGACAAGGGCTCCAGCACTGCCAGGCTGCACAGGCACCTGTGCCAAACAGGCTGGACAGTGATGGGGGATGGCATGCAATAAAATGTATGTCCGTAATAGATAGGAAGAATATTCAAAATAATACTTTAGGGGTTATCTGAACACTGAAGAAAATTTATCTCCTAGAAATCCATTATTGTACATGTTTCAATCAAATTTTTTAGAGGGAAGTACAGTGTTGAGATGAAAACAAAACAAAAAAACAACAAAAACATCATCCTGATTTCACATTTTCCAAGCAGAAGAAATAGGAGAATATGCCTACATTCAATGAATATCATCACCATCATGGTAGTGACACCATGGTGCCTAATCACACAGCCTCATTTGCTGTATAACTTAATCCTACACCATCACTCTGGCTTCTAATATCCACTTGAGCTATAACATGCATTTTAAAAAGTACCTGACCTTGACTAATTTCAGCTTCTGGTAACTGAGTGCTGACAAGGACTTTTCCTCGTAAATTTGAGAGACCCCTCTTATAAAAACTGTCTTGCCAGGAAACCTCTGTTTAATAGTATTTCTTTTGGAAAACTGTATAAAACTAAGGTGCTGAACTCATTCAATTTCTAAGATTCAGGTTTGTCTGACAGGTATTTTTCTGGGCTTCTTCTCCCACTTTACCTTTTGAAAAACTGTGAATGCCAAACTGGGTAAAGCTTTCCAGCTGGTTGTGTCACTTCCAGTCCCATATACCAATATTCCCCTTTACCAGGAGCTCAGGTCCTTTATCTGCTGCTATGGTGAGATCTTCTGCAGTGACCTGCCTCCTGGGATATGGTCTTATGTCATGTGTGAATTTGTGTTGTCTTTGTTTCATTATATAAAAGTTTGCGTACTAAAATAACTTTGCTCAAAGGAGCTCACCTTGCCAATTGATCCACAGCACTCCGTGTAACTTGACCTTTCTCATGCCTTGCTGACCACACCACTCGTTTTTCACTGCATTTCACTACCAAGGAGTTTATAATCTTTCAGTTCTCCAACATATCTACTGAGGAGTTGAGGGCCAAGTCCACATCCCTGCAGAATTTTACCAAAAACTATGCAGTAAATGATGGCTCCTCATTTCCAGATTTCTTTCATAATATCATGAAGCACCAAGCAAAAGTTTATAAAAGTAGTAAAACAGTTCATTACATCAATACCACAAATCCTAATGGTTGTACTTGGTGAGATTGTTCTCTTTCGCTCCTTCTCATTTTCATGTTTTGGGGCTCATGGTGTGATCATGTCCTGGAGTGTTACCAGGACTCAATGGTTTTTGTAAATGGTTTAAAGGTTTCACCCCAAACCTTGAAACATTTACAAAGATCTTTAATTTACAGCATGTACTTCATGTGGCAGAAAGCTGCTCCTTACTGCCTACCCAGTCAATTTGAGAAGGTAGGAGGGCTGTAAGCCATGTCTGCTTGAGACAATTATTCATCTGTCTGTGTGGAATGAGAGTTGTCTAACGAGTCATGCACTGATGAACATAAAGAGGTAAAGAATGCTGGAGCACAAATAATGCTGTGCTGCTTGGCATCCAGCCTGGCTTTTATGGGTTTCTGTAAATTAACAGTCACATTTCTGGGTGAGGTTTTAATCTTTCCCTGGACTATTGATAGAAAGTGATTTATTTTCTTTCTTTTTTCTTACCTGAAAAAGGTAATGTTCAGGGCAGCACTCTACTCATATGCATGTGAGAGTAGGAACAAAAAAAGCACTGCTTACATAGAGGGAATAAAGATGGTTTATTTGGTGAGCCACATTTTCAATACTACTTGATGTTATTATAAAGCTGATGTAGTAAGTGAATCCAGAAAGTTGGCGGTCTTTGTATGATTCTTTTACTCAGCAAAGTTAAATAGGGAAATGTACATTTCTGAGCATTACACCATGAAAAACCACTAAAAAGTCATGCCAAAGTCTGAAAGCAGGGTCAGTGCTGCACGGGAACAAAAGGTTCCAAAACACAATGTAAAACATTTTCAAACAAGAACTGAATGGTTGCACAAAGTTCTCTTAATTCAAGCTTGTCAACAGATCCTTGGCAAAATCCTTTGTTCGGCTTCTGAAAGGAGAAAGTTAATTGCAAGATTACAATTCAGGTGTCGGATGCTTGTGGTCATTCCTGTTTTCACCCATCAAACTGTCAAGTTGGGAGAGAAAACTGGTTAGCAAATATTGCAGAAATGCAAGTATCTGAAGGTCATAGGTTGAATTCAAGGTGGCCATTTGATCACAAAGATGACTTCAGCTACCAGTTTGCCCATTGTAGCTGTTACTTCTAGTCACACTGTGGACCTGATCTCTTTGGTTTCAGCAGGTCCTTAATTTTTGCTGCTCTCAGCCTGGCAGAGCTCAGTGATCCACTTTGTGTTGCTGATGTAGTGTAAAAACCAAATCCAAACATAGGACTGGAAGCTCCAGGTCCCTTTGTTCCTAGCTGAAGTCATGAACTATCCAACCAGCATTACCCTGCTTCTCTTTGTCCGTATGGCTTCTTTGCCTGACTGCAAGTAGCACAGCCCCAAGAGAGGGGTAGAGCAAGCATTTCTGGACCCAGAATATCCTACAGCCTGGTGATTAGGGTTGTTTTCTGTGTGGACAAGAAGAGGGTTAACCCCCATGCTCAAGCCAGGTAGAGACAAGAAGCCACTCTCCCACTTTGTAGTCAAATACCCTGACTTTGACATTAGGTAAAAGACTGGTCTGCAGGGTAGGTGGTGCTATACTTCTGACTGCATCTTTTAGTCCAGTGATAATGACCAGGCGTCCTCCATGACTTGATGAAGTACAGATGTGCAAGGTCTTCAGGGTTCGTCACTGAAGGGCAGAGTGCAAGGACAAAAGAGATGGCAACAGCCTTACCCCATGGATGCATCCATGCTTTTGCTTCTCAAATGTTTTTTTTTTTTTTGAGAAAGAGTCCCAGAAGAGGAGATGTAGCTGGAATAGATAATTTCAGATCTGGGACAGACACATAGGGGCATAATAGTTGGCTGACTTTATGTTGGATTGTAAGATCCTGCCAAAGTTTGTCTATTTGTGACATTTCACTTAGCTAGTAAGAAATTTCTCAAAGAAAGGGTGGATTTCTTCCACACATCATCTGTAGCTCATGTTCAGCATGTTCACTTTTCCTTGCCTGAGGCTTCATGACTTACTGTCCCCAAAACGGAAGTTTTCCTGAGAAGGAACTTTCTCAGGGACAGGTCCTAAACTGAAGGCCTAAGATCTTCTCACACATCCCCCCCACCTCTGTCAAATATGAGAAGACTTGCTTTGTAGTTTTTTATCTACTAATAAAACAAAAAATATAGTCTACTTTAAAACAAAAGAAAACTGTACCAAACTAGCATACTTCCTTTTCTCTCTGGAAAGAATGTAGTGTCAGGAAAACCCATAGAATGGCTGTTGATGTGGCAATGGAAGACCCTGAGTAAGCGCAGGGCTGAGGGTGGCTGTTCTCAGGGCAGTTTATGGGCTTTGCAGTGAGACCAGTTTAGCTGATGCAGTTAAACATGCTATGGTTGAATTCATTGTAGTGGCATTGTGCAGGTGAGACTCATACACCAGGCAGGGCAAAGGATCTTCAGCCTCCAGAGGAGCATCCTCACCTCCTGCTCTGCCCCAGGAGAAAGAGCCAGGAGCTCTGCCAGACCTGCCCTTTTTGCAGGCAGAAGGACTTTGGTCAGAATAGCTCAAATCCTCACCTTTGCAGCAAGTATGCACAGAGAAATTAGCCACAGAACAGAGAGGACAAGGGCAGTGACTGAAAGTGTGTTGGGTTGATAAGGGTGAAGCTGAACCAGATTCAGAACAGGTGACATAATTTACTTTAAAAAAAGAAAAATCTTTCACAGTATGAGCAGCTTTTCTTAAACTCTAAAAAACTTATTAAAGGCAGTATATTTGTTCTGCCAAAATCTTTTTATTACACTTGCCATTAGCTGCACAGGGGGAACTGGTGACTCACCAGGTTGTGATTCAGAAGAGCAACTCTAATTTCCCTGCCCTTTCCCTCTGCAGTTTGTGTGTACCGTGATTGCCATCCTCCTGCATTATTTCTACATGAGCACCTTCGCATGGATGTTTGTGGAGCAGCTCCACATCTACCGGATGCTGACTGAAGTGAGGAACATCAACTTTGGGCACATGCGGTTCTACTACGTTGTTGGCTGGGGCATTCCGGCCATCATAACAGGTACCCTCAACCACCCCAAAAAAGCTTTGTTTCCCTGCTATCTTCACTGGCCAGGTTCAGGGAAATTACCCCATCCCAGACAGCCAAGGGTGTTTTCCTGAACCAGGGCAGCACCAAGCCATATCTAGCAGAAGTCAGCCCGAATTTGGCGGATCTGTGTACCAAATGTCTGTTGCCCCAGCTGAAGTGATATCGATGGTTATGCAATAACAGGGACACACATTAAATTAGGACTTGATAACATTGCTTGGGAATAACAATACTTTTATTTCAACAACTTTGCCAGTAGCTTTCAGGAATTTTCCTTCCCTGTGCTGGTACCTCCAGATATGGACACACTGTCTCTGAGAGAAGTAACTGCAGTGGCTTCAGAAGCAATCCTGCCCACAGGATATTACTGTCCTTCACTGGACATTTCCACTGCCTACCCTCAACCAGCAGTAAATACATCCTGAAAGGAATTTCAGCGGCTCTGTTTCATTTGGCATAAAACCAAGCTGGGAATACTCAAGCTGCCTTTTACTTAATTTTGGATACAAAGGTTGTAACTTCCAGTTGAGGAAAAGTAATGAAAAGCTGGAGGCAGTAATCTTTTAAACCAATCCAGAGTGATCCACAGGAGCACATCCATCTCCGCCCTCACCGTGCCTATTTTTGCCATCAGACATTTCCAGTGCTACTGTAAGCACACGGCGCTGTGTTAATTCAGGCAGACAGCTCCTCAGGAATTGTGCTTCACAGAACAGTTGGAGTGGAGTTTTTTGGTTCAACTGTTTCAGCATGTATCTGTTTCCATATGGGAAATCAGATCATAGGCAGGCAGTTACCTTTTATGCAATTAGTGTTATTTTTACAGATAATAACATACTGTCAGCAATGGCAGAGGTTTAGATGTCTCTGAGATCAAACAAATAGCTATCGCTCATGTACACTTGCAAAAATATTATGGAACAAGTTAAAAATACATACTTGTTCTTTTTTTCTGTGTGTTTTAAGAAGGTGCAATACCAAAACACAGCATAGGCTGGTACAGTTTAATTCTCTCTTCAGAGAGCTGGTAAGTTTTTCCATATCACTTTGTGCCTAAATAATTTCTACTTCTATCAATTTATAGTAGAAAGCACAGCCCAGGAGGTTCTGCCACTCTAGACGTATCCCAGACATTTTAAATAGAAATTGTCCTTGAACTTCTGAAATGTTTCAGACCTATGTGACTTTTATCAGTACATACAGGACTACTACAGTATTTTCAGGAACACTGAAGTGCAATCAGATATTTGGCAGCATCATTTCTGGCAGAAAAGAAGTATCATTGAATAACAAAAAGTAATTACATTTCAAAACTCATTATCTTTAGAAGAACTTTATTGGAAGGAGTTTCTGCTTCAGGTTTACTTTCTCTCCTGAAATTTAAATTAATTTGGACCCTCTCAACAGCAGTGTTATGCAGTCTAAATATCACAAGCATACCATTTTTCTACTTAGATATTGCTCTCTGTGATAAGGAACTATTTTGCACTTTTAAAACTTTCCAGGTTGTGTCCTTCAATTTAATCTCTGAATCTACTGAATTTGCAGTTCAGTTTAAATGAAAAGTCAGATCCCTGTTACTGAAAAAGTCAGGGGATTTTGTGAAATGAAGGATAAAGGAAACGAAGCCTTTAGTTTGCCCTTCCAGGCTTATAAATCATCTGAAGAGAAAATTGTTTCATCATAAATTGCACAATGTAGGACTTCTTGCCTCTAGATAACTTGTTACTGTACATATTTTAAATAAGCTTCTTTATAAATTTTAATTTCTAAACAGTAAAAAAGATTCTAGCTTCATAACATGAATCTTAAACATTATTTATATTGCTTTATGAGAGAAGGATTGTTTATTTTTCTTAGTAGTGGTATAGTCTAGGTATGGGAAGAAATTTTAGTCTTGGGACATGCAGGGGACTTTTTTATTTTAAAGATAAATACTATTTCATCTTCATCATAGCTATCCTGAGAGGGAAAAAAACCAAACCTACAATAGCAGTGGCTTTTTGTATATAGTTTTTTCTACTTTCTGTGCTCAAACTGATATTCATTTCAAGTGGGACATAGTGGTCCTAAGGCATCTGTGATGGGAGCAGGCTACTTGCAGAAGGGAACCTTGACCTTTAGAAGGGGATAAAACTTAGTAAAAGGTTTACAGAGAAACACTCAAACGGGGAAGAACCACATTTAATCACAGCATAGAAATGCAAATTGCCATGAACAAGAATAGAATAGAATAGAAGTTGGAAGAAGGCTTACAGTCATCAAAAGAGTATGGATCTGGAAGCGTCCTCCATTGGGAGTGATAGTGGAACATTTTAAATTTGCTTTAAGCTTGCTGATTTTAAAGTGTAGTTTGATCCATCTTGGAGAGGGATTTTATTACTTCCTTGCCTGAGGAGCAAAGGGCTGGATTTGGCATCCAGCAAGACCCCCCCCAGTTCTGCCTGTCTCTGTGGCAGCACACTAGCTGCTTGACATATGTGTGCAGTAACAGCTTTGCCATGGAGACTGCAGTACTTGTGTTAAAACAGGTTCTTATGCAGCCCTAAAACCAGTATCACCCAGAAACTGGCACTTCTCAAATCCTAAGCAAAGCAATGAGCCCAGAGAGAGGTAAGGCTGCCCCACAGCTGCCTGAGTCACACATGGCTGCTGAGCCCTCAGGAGCTCAGAAGGGTCAAAATGTGCCCCTCTTGCAACCCTTGGCACAGTCCTGGGATGGGTGCTGGTCCCCACAGGACTCTTGGCCATAGGACCAGCCCCAGTTCCTGCAAATGTCAGCAAGGTAACACTTTACTCAAAGGCAGAATGAAGCCAATGTAATGTAATACTGAGAAACATTTTGGCGCATCAATTAAATGCTGCAACCTGGCTGCCCTTAGCAGACTGAGTGCGCAGGCTGAGTGATATTTCACATGTTGTTGACTGCAGTAATATTTGAACCATGTACCTGAAGACAGAAATTTTCCCCATTTGTTTAATGGAGAACTTCAGGGTAGGATTGTGAGAGTGAAAAAATTTTGCTGCCTGCCAGTTATGCATAGAGCCAGAGTCCTATAAATGAGGAAATCCAGTCCTGGGAAACAGACTGTATCCATACAATTACATCTGTATAAAATACTTTATGGTCCCTTAATCATTTATGGCTAATTCTTTCTGGATGGCAACTGCTGAAGGAGGTGGTGGAAGAGCCAATGGGAGCAGGGAGGGAGACTAGTCCTATCTCATTCCACATTTCAGTGAAAACAGATCCAATATCCACTGGTCTGCCAAATAGCCGGTTTAGTTTTCATAGACCATAGGCATGTACCAGATGTGAATATTGGCTGTGGGCCAGTTCTAAGCAGCAAGAGTGAAATGCAGCTACCTTTCCCTTTCTCTGTGTCTTTTCATCCAAGCACTCAGGCTTCAATTCAAAAAAAGATGACTATTAATGCACATGGACCCTCCTTGCAGAGACCAGCTCTGCTGTCAGCCTTGGCCGCCTCTTGAGACAGGACATACGCTCATCATGATAGGTCCTCCCATGCCCAGACAACATGCTGCAGCCACCTGCCATCTGTCACTGGCCACAGACCTCACAGGGATCAGTTTCTGTGTCTTGAAGAAGGAAGATCTCTGCAGACATGGTACACCTGTCTCAAAGCGGGAAAAGGATCTTTGCACAGGAATTAGCAGGGCTCATTAAAAGAGCTTTAGACTAGGTTTGAAAGAGGAAAGGGATAAAACCAGGCTCACTAGAGGCAATCAGAGGGAAGAATGCCAGTGTTCGTGGGGCAGTATGCTAGCGAAGTCCTTCTGTCTGCCATCTCAGTGGAGGCAGGGGTTGGAGATCCATGTGGCAGCAAAGATGCAGGTGTTTCTGTGTTAGAAACCATGGGAACACTTATCTGTGTTAGGGGTTGTTTTGACTGTCTAGAGCTTGATGTTGGTGATAAAAGTCTTTATGGGTAAGAATCATCATGAAGGACCACAAGGCAGATACCACAGTGAGAGTCTGTTATAGACATCCAACCAGGATGAGGAGGCAGAGGAAATAGTGTATAAACAGGTGGGAGAAGTCTCACCATCACTAGTCCTTGTTCTTGTGGGGGACTTCAGTTTAACAGGTGTCTGCTGGGAATACAACTCAGCAGAAGAAAGAGTCCAGGAGGTTCCTGGAGTGTGTGGAAGAGAACTTCCTGATGCAGCTGATGAGTGAGCAAGAAAAGGAAGATGCCCTGCTGGACCTGTTCATTGTGAGCAGAGAAGGACTGGTGGGTGATGTGATGGCTGGAGATTGTCTTGGACACAGTGATACAAAATTATAGTTTTCAATACTCTTAGGAGAAAGGTGGGGATTCAGCAGAACTTCCGCCTTGAACTTCCAGAGGGCTGACTTTGGCCTGTTCAGAGGCTTACCCACAGTGTCTCTTGGGAGGCAGTCATGAAGGGCAAAGAAGTCCGGGATGGCTGAACATTCCTCAAGCAGGAAATCTTAAAGGCACAGGAGCAGGCTATCCCCACATGGCAAAAGACAAAGCAATGGGGAAGACCAGCCTGGCTGAACAGGGAGCTTTTGCTGGAATCCAGGGAAAAATGGAGGAAAAGGCAGATAACTCAGGAGGACTAAAAGGATGTTGTGATCATCCCCCTGTACTCGGCACTAGTGAAGCCACACTGCAAATCAGTTCAGTTTTGGGCCCCTCACTACAAGGAAGACAGTGAGGTGCTGGAGAGTGTCCAGAGAAGGACAATGAAGCTGATGAAGGGTGTAGAGCACAAGTCTGATGAGGAGCAGCTGAGGCAGCTGGGGGTGTTTAGCCTGGAGAAAAGAGGTCTCAGGGGACATCTTATCTGGAAGGTCTTTTCCAACCTAAACGATTCTATGGTTGTATGATTTTGCAGGTCAAAGGCAGCAATCCCAGTCCATCACCATGGGCGAGGTGTAGGTCACCAAGTCAGACAGCACTGTAAATCATCAGGTGAATGTTGGGCTCAGAGAGTCCCTTGGAATTGGCCAGGTTTTGAAAACTAAATAATAAAAGATGTGGTTTTAACTCAATTGCCTTGGGGCATTAAGTCCTTTTCAGACAATGCTGAAAGCAAGGTGAGGTACCTGGGATGGCAGTTCAAAATGAATCCCACCTGAGCTCAAGCAGTTAACTCCCATAAGTTCCCAGGTTCCTTTGTCTCTGATGTTATTTTAGTGACAGCAAGTTAAGAATGCCCTTTTTTTTTGTAGCATAGACATCTCCTCAGTTATGATTCATTTCATTCTGCTGCACAGGCTTATTGAAATTCCTCACGTCACTCACCCTCAAGGCTCACACTGTGTGAGAATGACTATAAAACTGTGCTGAAACAGAATTAATTTGGGACTTGCATTTGTTATAGTTTTTATGTAGCTGAACTTTGTTCTAGCTGGCAAAACTCAAAGTATTGTTTGATATGACCAGCGTAAAGCTTTTGATTTACAAAATTTTATTTCAATATTTGCTTTGATTTTGCCTTCACAGACTTCCCTGTTGAATAAATTTTGCCATGATAATTTTGCTTATTTGAAACTACATTTGGTTATAGGCAGCACTTTTCTGATTTACTTTTTCTCCATTTTATGACACAGGACTCGCTGTTGGTCTGGATCCACAAGGCTATGGGAATCCTGATTTCTGCTGGCTGTCTGTTCATGACACCCTGATCTGGAGTTTCGCTGGGCCCATCGTAATGGTTGTTGTTGTAAGTAGGGGAAGTTGGCATCCAGAGCTGTCTCTTCCTGCAACCTTTTCTCATATGTTTTGTCAAACAGTAGTCATGCAAAGCAACTGTGTTCTTTACATTTGAAGCAAATGTACTCGAGCTTGCATCTTTTGTTTAAATAGATACGACATGAGTTAAGCTTCTTGAAATCAGAGAGCTGATTGCCAGTACAAAGATTGCTTGTGGAGTAATGGCTGTATGGCCAGAAACCTATTTCCCATTTGCTTTGTTCCATTTTCGAAGGGTTGGTCTGTGAGCTTATTAAACAAATCAACAAAATAAGCCATAACAAGTCACTTCATCCAGAAGTCCTAAAGGAATATTAAATATTTCTGCTTTCAGGAATTTAAAAGAATGGACTGGTGTTTAACTTCTGCCTTAGAGCTTCTCCTTCAAAGTAACACCAGAAGATAAATATTTGTGGTTTCACTCTTACCTTGAATGCCAAATGCAGTTCTGGTCTCATCTCAAAAAGTATGAAGTAGACCTAGAAGCAGTGTAGGTTATGGTCAGGAGTCATCAGAGACATGGGACAGCTCCCACTGGAGAACAAACAAGTGGACTAGGAGTCTTAAGCTTAGAGAAGAGAAAGCTGCAGAGAAGGGAGAAGGAGAAGCCTTGGTTGGTCTGGAGAAAATGGCTATGGACCCAACCATTCAAGGTCTTTCCAACACAAGCAGTAGCAGGAGGCAGCAGATCCTGAAGAAACAGGAGAAGCTGCATCATTTCTCCACAGCATTTTAAGTTAGAAACTCTGAGAAACAGGACAATGGCAGTGGTAAAGCTCTGCAGAGTTTTGGAAAGTGAATGACAAGACAAATTCTCAGCATGAATATTCACTATGAGTGATTAAGTATAAATGCACCACCAACCTAGTACATCCCAGTTGACGTGGAAATGAGTGGAGACGAGAGGTTTATTCAGAGTAATTATCACTGTATGCTCTGCTAGAAAATACTCCTAAATTCTGGTTTGACCAAACTGAAACAAGGTGCTGGGCTGAGGTGGACACTGGTTTGGACAACAACAGCCATTCTCGAGTTTTTATCTTTCACTCAAGAATCTTTGCATAGGGTTGTCTTACTGAGTTTCATCCAGATCAAGTGCCAGGATGTCCTTGACTATGTTGCCTTGAAACAAGGTGAATCTTGGAATTTAGAGACCTGTAAGTTGAAGGGAAAATATTCTTGGCACCACAAACTGTTTTAGGATAAAAATTGCATTGTCATTGCAAATAGAGCTGTAACAAATGTACAGAAAGAATCCATGCTGTTATTTCAATTTCCCTTTCAGATAAACACTGTCATCTTTATACTAGCAATGAAAGCATCGTGCAGACGAAGGCAACGTTCATTTGAAAAAACAGGAGTCATGTAAGTTTGAGTTCAAAAACCTGTAGAAGTTGTGGCCAGAAATAATAAAAGACAGAATTGCCTAAAAGCAAGTTTTGGAGCAGGAAATAAAAAAGTTTTTTGGAGGAGAGTGTTGGTAAAGGCAATTGGAGCTGCTTCACCCCACCCACTCCTGGGGTTCCCTTGGAGGTCCTGTAAAGCCTCCACCAAGGTGCTCTGCACCACCAGGTGTAGGCAGGAGAAAGGAGAAGGGAAAGATCTAGCCTCCAGATGGTATCATTGCAGTCCTTCCAGATCTCTCATTATACTCTCTACTACACTGTCACTTCACCTCTGCCTATAGCTTGCCCAGGTGGACATCAGTCTGCGTCTCCCTGTTCTTGTCCATGGCTCAGATAGGTCTCCCCTCTCAAGTGTCTGGGTTACCAGCTGTGTCATGGCAGAGACACACTGACATTCCTGTGCTGAGGGCCAGCCTGCCTGCATCCCACACTCCATGGGATGAGAGGCATCGCACACTGCAACCTGCCACCTTCCTGAGCTGTTGTGGCAGCCTGTTCTCATTAACATCTGTTTTGCCCAAAGCTCAGGATTTACCTGTGAACCCAAATGTGATTATCTAGTGGCAAGACAGCCCCTTGGGTTTTTTGTATGAGATTTCAAATGGCTGCTTCTCGTTCTCTTTTTCAGTTCTGGCTGTAGGGTGCTGTGTACACATTGGCATGGCTTTTCCAGCCCTGGTGTCCCTGGAGCTGTAGTCTTTGTGGTTCTCTGAACCCTAACACTAAACTTAATGAAAACTAGAATCTGAGGGTGAGCTCACCAGCAACATGGGTGGCCCAGTTAATAAAAGTGTGGAAGGAGCAATGCTGGTGCAGTGCCGTGCTCCCCTTGGCATGCCCTTTCCAGCCCCAGCTTCCATGCAGCTGTCAGCTTTGTGGGACTCTGAACCCTACCCTGACTCCATTAACGTGCAGGGGTTGAGGATGACATCCAAATCTCCCTAAACCAAGGAGTATAATTGCTACCTAATGGCAGCAATTTTACTCGTAATATAAAACTTCTGCTACTGTATTTGTTTCTGTCTTTTGAAAGTGTCTGTGGAAATTGTATTTTTAAGAAAACAAATATTCCCTGAGTGCCCTTGATTCAAAACCTCTGGTAGTAATGTTGGAAAGGAATGTGAGAGTGAGGTTGACAAACTGAAATGAGATGGACATGGCCATTTACTGCCCAGATGTGTTCCTCAGAGTCATCAAGGCTGAACAGCAAGGGCTTGGAAAACCGTCAGATTTGTTTGAAGAAAGTCTTGGAAATGAACTTGAAAAGAAATCACGTTTTTAACATGAATATGCTAAGCTGTGGAGTATTGCTGTGAGAGAGTTGGAAACTGGGACCTGGTGAACACTGCCCTAATTCTCCCAAAGGGCTTTTCCAGTTGCTGAGTTGTTGGGCACATAACAGCACCCATGGGGAGAAGTGTATCTCTTGTGTGCCATCACACTGCAAATGTCCATCTGTGTTTGCTTTACAGCTCTGTGCTGCGGACAGCATTCCT
>NW_008246057.1:4618648-4633661 GCF_000691975.1 Corvus brachyrhynchos | reverse complement strand
CTGTGCTGCGGACAGCCTTCCTGCTCCTGCTGCTTATCAGTGCCACGTGGCTCCTGGGGCTCATGGCGGTCAACAGCGACGTCATGACATTTCACTATCTCTTTGCCATTTTCAGCTGCCTGCAGGTAAGTTGGATGGCATCTTGTCTGTGGCAGACCTTGGTGAGCACACTGCTTGCACCCAGACCTCCAAAAACCTGCTCAACATGAGCTAACTTAAGAAAATCAGAGATCTCAAGTGCAATTTTTGCTTTCTTTTCTCAAAGAGTGGGGTTTTTTTAACCAAAACTATAATTCGGTGTAATTACATCTCTTGCTTTTAGTCATTCTAAAGATAAGTGCATTACTATAGTAACCTGTGACAGTAGACAGTTATACCTCTGTCTTTCTAGAGACAAAGTCGTTGTTACTGTGTTCTGTGTGCTCATTGTTAAGTCATTCTGTTGCTACCACAAACAAGAGACTGTTATATTACACCCAGAGTCAATGGCTCCAAGTTCAAGGCTTTCACAAATGAAAAAAAGAGACAAGTAATGATTTTCAAATACAATGCGAGTTGTATTAGGGTTTTCCTGGGTTGCCTGTCCCAGTTTGCACAATTGTTGAATAAAGATGCAGAAAAGAGTTATTTGTAGGAGACCTGGCATGGAAGTAGTCACAGAGCTTCATGTCGGTCACAATTTGAATGTGACCAAGGATGGCAGTAACTGTCCTCTCAAGTGTCTGCTCAGCTGCAGAAAAACAGCCACAACTTGCATCCACAGAGAAAAAAAAGTCTGATGGGTCTCCTTTGGAGATGGCTGTCAGTGCCCTGGAAGTACAGCAGATAGCTCAGCTTGGAGCAAGGTTATTTTGCCGCTGCAACTGGTGTGCTCTGAAATAAATGCACCTACTCTGGCTGTAAAACCAGGCTTCCACAAATCTAAAATTAAATTAAATTAAACATAAACCTGATGAGAGGGACAAAGATCAGCAGCTGGAATTCTCCAAACTTGCCCAGAGAGGTACAGTGGTATGTGGCATTTCACATCACTGCCTTCTTTGAACTTGTATTTTTAAAGAGACATTTATGTGAATTTTATTAATGAATAATCCCAAAGTGCTAGTGCCAGCTAAAATCACATTTGCTCGAATGTTTAGAAAGTGAGCTTGAAGTTTAAAGTTACTCTGAGTCAATTGCTTTGGCTGAAATAATGAAATTCAGGCTTCTTATGATGTTGGTACAGCTGCAACTTCATGAGTATTGGCTTTTCTATACTGTATGTCCAACCAAAGTTGGTAACTATTTGGCAGCTGCATTAATTCCCTCAGAGCAAATACATCTGAAGGCAGACACGTGTGTGTGCCCTGCCCCCAGCAAAAGCTGTTAATGTGTGTTCCTGGCAGCCAACAATTGCCCAGCCCGGGGGACTTCACTGATTTTCCCATCAGAGGTATTGCTTAACCAAGGAACTTAGACGACAAAAGTTGGGACCTCTCTGCCCCCAGTCCATCTTCACATCTCACAAGGCTTTCTAAAATTCTCTTAGACACAGTATTAAGGGCTCCTTTCACAGAAGTTGCCCATTTCCAGAGGCTTTCACTAAAGGCTGTGATATTTTTCACGTGCTGCTATTGATTTTTTCTCATCATCTGTGTAAAAGCTCTAAAATCCCAAATTCTAAAATTCCTGTGATGTTTTCTAGTGGGACATTCAGGTTCCCTTTGGATTTCTTCCCAAATCAAGCTGTGCTCTGTAAATTCTGGAGAAACACATCTTTGTGTATATTTTCCCAGGCCTTTAATGCACATTTGAACTTGGAATCAAATTATGAAGAAGTGCTAGGAGATCAGTCAATGCCATTTCAGTCAAAGAAAGAAAATAGTTATTGCTTTTGAAATACACCATCATGGACTACAAATTAGAATTCAGGGGTTGTTTCAGAATGGGTGTTCTCCAATATCCATATTTGCAATGTGGTAGTAGCGAATCATTTACATTTTCCTCTCTCTAAAATTGTCCAGGGGCTGTTCATTTTCTTCTTCCACTGCGTATTTAACAAAGAAGTCAGAAAGCACTTGAAGAACACTTTAACTGGAAAGAAACCTCTTCCAGATGATTCCACTGCAACAAGAGCTACATTATTAACTGTAAGAAAAAAGCATTGGGAGAAAAACCATCCTTTTTGCTGGTAGAAGTTACCTAAAATAAACTTATAGGTGGCTTGCCTGTAATAAGTGAACTGAATGATTGCTTTCAGTGACTTCTACAAAGATTACTGATGGCCTCTCTCAAAAGTTTTGATTATTATTTTAATTTAAACCTTTGAGAGAAAATAATTATTTTCCCTGGTGTCAAAACCCATTTGGTTCTTTGAAACTTCGTACATTTGTGGGTAACATGAGCTTCTGGAAGGATCATTCACTAATGCTTTATGTCTTTTTTTTTCCCTTTCAGCGATCTCTGAACTGTAACAACACATATATAGAAGAGCCAAACATGTATCGCACAACTATGGGAGAATCCACTGTCTCCCTAGAAAGCACCGTCAGGTCAGCCAAGAGCCACAATAGCTACCTTGCTTATATTCTCAGGTAATCCGGTGGCAGGTGCATGGCTTTCAGGTGCTTGCCTTTCCCTTTTTTATTGCTCTTGTGGAAACCAGAAATCTGGTTCAAATGCTACTTGATTTATGTCTTAACAGTTCTGTTTCATGTGACTGTCATTTTCTTTGGTGCATTTTCTGTTGCATGTGTCTTTGGGGCAGGGTTCTGGCAGTGCAGAGGTTAACCTAAGAGTGAGGTTACCTATATGGGCTATGCTGCTTGCCTGTTGCAATTCAGATGTGTCTCAAGGAGCACAGTTTAGCTCATTAGCTTTAGGGTTTTTCAGAGTGTGATTCATGTGGCACAAGGTAGATAACTAGATCAGGATAACCTTTGTCTCACTGTAAAGTGACCACTGGACAGTCAAGCACAGGCTGGCTGGCATCCCCTGAAGCTGTCTGTATGTCTGCCTTGTTGTTAAGAACAGTAAAGTGACCAAGAAAGTTGTCCTCTGTTTTTCTTCTCAAAGGGACGAGGCTGCTCATAAACTCAGTGGATCCTCAAGTCAAGCAAGGGCTGGTCAGACTGAAGCAGATTCCTCCATTTTTCATAGGAATCCGTCCAAATCCCATGGTAAGAATAATTTCTAAATGCTTTGACCCATTTGTGCACCTTCTCCTTCTCAGCACTTTCTCCGAAGTCTTCTGTAACAGGAAGAATAATTACAATAATTAGATGTTCTCATTCTGATTATGCTGTTGGCATATCAAGCTGTGTAATGGCTGCCTTACAAGGAAATCCTGGAATGGAAATATCATATATCTGCTGCTTGTGATGGTTTAATTTTTATCTGATGCTGTCACAGCTGTTGACAGTTTATGGAGTCCCCTTTCTTTCTCACAAATTATGTACTGTTGCTTTTGATTTTTAGTTGGAGAAATTTTAATGTTTGAGACCTTGGGGCAATATTCTCCTTTACTTGTCTGTGGTTTGTACAAAAAAAATGAGAAGTGCCTCTTGTCTGATTTCCTTTCATTTTGGTCTTGACATTCAATTTTGTTGCCTTGTAGCAGTTTTTAAGTTAAGTGCATTTCAGATTCCTGGTATTTCTAGGTATCTTATTTTGCCTGTGTGTTGTGTTCATTGAGATCCAATAGAGTTACTGTTCTGCATGTTAAATAGGGAAAAATGTGCTCCCACTCTGTCCTGCACATCCTGCCCACTAGCTGAGCCGAGTGGTTGTGCTTCCCAATGGTTGTGCTGCAGTCCCTCTGCATTTATCCTAGGTACACTTACAGATGTAAGAGCTCATTCCTGGCACGGCCTGAACCAGATGCCTGCCTTTCCTTCCTCCTTGTGCATTTGTCAGATAGATCTGTTCAGCTGCTATTTACACTTCCATCACTGTGTTTCCCCTGTCCACCTTTGCAGAGCATGATTCAGACTCTGACAGCGAGCTGTCCCTCGATGAACACAGCAGTTCTTACGCCTCCTCCCATTCATCGGACAGCGAGGAAGATGGACTCGAGATGGAGAAGAAGTGGAACACATCTACTTCCAAAAACAATGAACATGGCCCACTCCACAGCACACCCAAAGGTACTCCCAGTGCGAGGGGAGGGCAGTGGTGCACTAAAGTAGCTTTGGATTAGATGGGATGCATTTGCCACACTACCGTGCAGCTGAGGCAGCATCTCTACCTCTGCACCTTGCTTTGGTAGAGATCCTTGTTTCCAGCTTAGAGACCTTTCTTCTTCCAAAGGCTTGTTCCCAGGGGTGACTGAGTACTGAATGCTGAACACCCTAAAGCAGAGTGAGCTTTGCAGGCAGGTCCCCAAAGCATTTGGACATGGCATTACCAAGCCAGCAATATCTCATGAAGAAGAGGAGAAAGAAGCCACTTGTTTTGCAGGCAGGGGGAGGAAATGTCTGCCTCTCCTCATACAATAAAGGCATGTGTATCCAGTGGTGTTGGGGAGGTCCTGGACCTAAAGAGTTGGAAATCATTGACCATTAATATAATTTCTGTGTGACAGGGTGCAGGCATTTCTAAGCATTGTTGATACTGTCCTAATGAAATACAACTTTGAATGACAAACATCCAGGCTGTGTGCAGAGGCTCTTCACAGATACAGCACAGGGTGCCTTGGGTACCCTCAGCCTTCAGAAACCAACTTCCCCAAGGAAGGATCTCTGACCCTGGAGAGCTGAGAAGGCAGGTTTGCCTCACAGTTCTCCTTAATGGAGCTGGCAACCTTGCCCTGGGAAGGGTTTGGACATCCTGTCATCCTACCAGGTGATTTTTTTGGGGATTTAATGCACCCTGAGGGCAGTGCAGTCCATCAAGGACCAACTGAAGGATTGCTCTGGTTTGACACACAGCTCCTCTCCAGCCACAGATGCCAGGCAGTGGTTGAGAGAACATACCAAAAGTGGTTTTCGAGCTAGTGTTTTTTTGCATTGCAGTTGATACCCTTCCCAATCATGTGAAACCCTATTGGCCCACAGAATGCGTATCAGCCAGCGATGGCGAGGACCCCAGCAGGAAACAAAAACTCAAAGTAGAGACCAAGGTCAACGTAGAGCTTCACAGGGAAAACCAGGTGAACCACAGCAATGAAGCACCACAGGACAAGGAGAACGAAGGGCAGCAGAAGGAGAACAGACCTCTGGCCCACCAGAATAACCAGCAGCCGGAGCAGAGGAAAGGTAACACAGCCTCACAGTTGGATTGGGAGACCGGAGGGTTAATGAGCATTAATTAGTTTAAAAGGTAGCTCTGTCAGGGAAGAACACTTTCCAAATGGCTCCAATCTGTGTAGCGAGATACACCGTGGGAAGCTAGTGGGTAGTTGCTGCAGTCTGATCTTTTGGTTATGAAATAAAGTGCCAAACTAGAAGTCTTAGTAAGAAATAGAGAACGTAACATCTTGCATGCGCTCAGCTTGATAAATGAAATGACTGATACACTTAAAAAATTTTATTATTCCCTCTTTTCCTTAACAGGCATCTTAAAAAATAAAGTTACCTACCCTCCCCCACTGGTGGATAAGAATATGAAGAATCGTTTGCGGGAAAAGCTGTCGGATTACAATCAGAGCACAATCTCATCCAGGACTACTTCCCTAGGGACAAATGAGGGGGTCCGCTCTCCTTCAGACTTGGGGATAACAGTAAAAAATGTTCGGAGGGAGCAGTCTCGAGACCAGCTCAATGGCATGGCCATGAACCTCCACGTGGGAACAGGACATGCTGACACCTCAGACTCAGAGTAAGTGTCACATTGGGATGCCCTGGCTGACCTCCTATGGTCTCTCCCTTCACCTTCCAATCCCAGACTCACACATGAGCAAAAATTTCCTCTGGTGATTGCCCAGAGTCCTTCACCAGTAACTGTCTTGATGGTTTGCCCATACCATGTCCCCAGGCCATGGTGTTTCAGTCATGAGAAGGCCAAAACAGGTATCACAGGCAAGGTGCCAGGACAGAGACCTGCTACTGGGCCACCCTGGCATGCTCTGAACTGGCAGGCTGATGTGGTACTGGCACACTTGGACAGGAGCAGCCTCACTCTGCCCTGCCACCCTGCCGGGGCTTGGCTGGGGAAAGGGACAAGGCTGTGGGGAGCATGGTGTGAGTGTCCATGTCTCAGAGGGCAGAGGGAAACCATGGCTGAGGCAGGAGATCCCAAGGCTGGAGAGAAAAACCAAGCTACCAATCCTAAATTGGCAATCAGTGTGTGAATTTATCATTGTAAACTAAATCAAATATAAACAAAAGGCTGAGCAAGCTCTCAGCCAAAGGGAATTCTCAGAAACCTCATTACTCATCATTGATAATTCTTGCATTTCAAATTAAGACAACAGCCATATGTAAAGTCTATGCAAACATTTTATTCATATAGTCTCATTCTTTATTAACATGAATAATAGTCTTATTCTTTCACCAAACCGAGAGAAAAATTCTCACCCAGCTTTAACTCTAGCACTATCTCACCAGGTTTTAAATATGCCTGTTGTCTGGGTGCACAGACCATTCCCAGCTCACTATAAAAGCACATCTTTGGATTGCTGGGAGTTGGCTGATGAAATAGATCCTGGTTAGGCAGGAAACACGGATGTTTTGAGTAAGCCATAACTACCTGCTGCTACCAGGTAACACAGTCATTACTGGGGAATAACTGGCCAGCTTGCACTAAGCAACTGTGTTATCTATGCACCTTTGGCATAATGGAAAGCTCTGCTGTTGGCAGCAGACTGCACGAATCTGTCCAATACACCAGGCTTCTAACAGCTTGTAAGATCTGTATGTGAACCTTGCATCCTCAGTGAAGCATTAGCCAAATACAGACTCTCTGTAGAATTTCCTCTAAAGCATTTCTCTTGTGTACTACCTGGAACTGTTTCTCTCAGGTGGTCTTCCCCTCCAAGACAGCATCCCCCCTGCAAGCATTGGTTTGGCAAGGCATGGTAACTTCACAGGTTTAGGTGGGTTTGGGTGGAGCAGTTTGCCTGTACCTGTTTAACCCTAAGCCTGCATGATCACTTCTTCTCACTAACAGAGGCAGTAATGAAACTTCAATTTGAACCATCAGGAAATTGTGATCCCCTCTGCACGGTTCTGACTCCTCGCCACGGCGTCGCCGCCTGCCCGCCTCGGACTTCATCAGAGAGGCCACACGGTGAGGAGGAGGAGGTGGGCATCGATTCCCACGTGGTTTCATGTTCTGGCAGACTCCTGACTGCTCCTGGCACAGCCACAGTGCCCGGCTGCACTTGCAATAAGGGCGCTGTGTGGTACGCTCCTCCTGCAGGAACCCGTGCCGAAAACACGGAAACGGCCGCAGGGATGCCCTGTGTTGGATGGATATCTGTGCACGGTGCAGACAGTGCTGCAGGGGTTGCTTTTTGCAGGGGAGAACCAAGGAAAAACACATTGTTATCCTAGAGGACCTACAATAAGGCAATCCATCAGCCTGAAGACAAGCACTAGGACGTGTCTCTTGTGGAGTTTTGATGGCTGTAGTGTGAACCCTTGAGGCTGCTGGGCTCCAGGAGGAATATCCCAACAAGTGTCCTTTGGTTTCTATGCCACCATCTCTGTCCACCCCCCTATGGACACGTCGTCTTAAGAAAAAAAAATCCTTTATATATATATAAAAAGTGTAGATACTTTTATATATTTTGTATGGTGTTGCTAAAGAAAAAGTTCCTTTGTATATTTTACATTTATACTGATCTTCTTAATTTGATAATAGGAAATCAATTAAAAAGATGTTTTGATATTTTTTATATGAACATTGCACAATTTTACTTGAATTTGGCGTTTGATAAGTAACTGAGGTTTGCCTGGAAGCCACCTTCAGACACGATGCAGTTTTCAAAGTAATACAGTAAATTACATCAAAATCCATGACTATAATTTATAAGTTTTGTTAACAGATTTTGGAACACTTTAAGGGCACAGTATCTTTTTCTCATAACCTTCTAAAACCCACAAAAATTTGTTTTCTGCATTTTTTTGGTAGTTTGATCTCTTCTCACAAGTTCATTGACATGTTCAGGAACTGAACTTCAGGACGCATATCTTTGTGTAAGGTTTCAACTCAGTCCTTGTCTGGAAGAAGTCAAATCAGTATTTCCCTTACCAAGAACAAGAAAATTAAGTGGTGTGGTTGTGTGGTAGGTTTTTACCTTGGTCAGGCTCTGCAACAAACCAGCACTCTGCATGTCCCAGGGAGAGGGCCCTCCTTCCATGGGCAAGTTCTGCCTCAGGTGCAGTATTTTTTTTTTCTCTCTTCTCACTGGATTCAGCACATCTAATCAAAGCAGAAATAGAAGACTTTAAAGATGTCCAGATTTCACTGTCCAGCTCTTTGACAAAACCCTGGCCTTCCTGGTGTTTCAAAAAGCACATGGAAGGCTTAAGGTTTCACGTTTCCCATAAAATGTGCTGGTTTCACAAGTATCAGAAAGTTAAGCGTGACCTGTCTGCTGTCTTCACCTTCCTGCAATGTTTACAAAAAAAAGGAAGAGTAAGATGTGAAAAAGTTTGCATCCAACAGTGTTAGGCAGAGCTCAGCCGGTGGCTCCTCGTGGTGGGAATATGTGACTCCAAGGATGACAGTGGTGTGGCTGTGCCTGCTCTCTGCCAGTAAGGCTTTCAGGAGCTCCGTGCTCACCACAGCAGCCCTTTTGGGGAAATACTGGCTATTGTTTGTGCAAATGTGTGTGTGAAAGGGAAGAAATAGAAAATCAGGCTAAATAAAATGCAGGAGTTGAGGAAAAGATGAAAAACAGTATACTGTAATCTTGGTTTCATTATATTCCTATGCATTTTCAAAAGTATCAAGGAAGCCTTTAGAAGGGGAGAGGGAGGAAGGATGCTGTTCCTTTAAAAATTATGCAACATACTGTATGACATTTTCTGACAGAAAAGAATTTTGAATGTTTTAAGGGTCTGGCACTTGGCTGTGTGCTCAGGCATTGTGTATAACCCATGCTAGTTGTTCTTACATCTGTGTATGTATATTTTGTCCCAGTGAGATGTAGGTAGTTTTTATTTTGATCAGAATTGTTGCAGTAAATGAGGGTCAGTTGTATTAATGACAAAAAAATTAAACCTATTTTTATGACTTTTTAAAAGCTTTATGGCAGATTAGACACTGGAAGTTTGTTTGGTTTTTTTAACAAATGTATATTTATTAATGTGCAGAACACTGGAATTGCAGCACAGATGAAAGGAGAATTTACAATAAATTAAGAAATTTTTTTGGACTTGTATTCTTCCTCTGGTTGTTTATTTTTAAGTGCGGATGCTGAGGGTCCAAATGGCATTTCCTGGGGTTTAGAAAGTAGCAGGAGCGGGAACATACGGATACCCATCTCTCTCACTGAGGCAGCAGAGGCTGTAAAGCACCAGCCAGGCAATGCACACACCCCGCTGCCAGCCCAGGACCCTGTGCTGGCACAGGGTGCCAGAACTGCATCACATTTCAGTCCAAACCTGCGGCATTTTTCAGACATGGGACATGGCCTGTGGAAGAGAAATGCCCTCTGCTAACCCAGAGCAAAGCAGGTCACCAGGAAAGCACCAGATTTAGAAAAGGACGTGTGAGAGCAGCCAGGGGAGTGGCAGCCAGCCCAGCCCACAGCAGCCTGCAGTGAGCGACAAGGACCTTCTCCAATGGTCTGTGCTCCGTCCTTGGCTCTCCCAAGCCAGCTGAGGCTGAGCTGTGGTCCTGCTCACTCAGTCCTTTTCAGGCTGTTGTGCAAGTCCTCATTCATAGATCTCATAAGGCCCAGCAGTGACCTGCACATGTCTGTCAGCTTTCTGGAAATAAAAGTATTTCTCAGTATCAACCGGCCAGGGTGAAGCCAGGTGGAGGGAGCCTCGCTACTGATTTAGGGGCAAAATCAAATCTTCAGGATCTTCATTTTGGAAACAGCTCCACCAAAACTTGCCACTAAACAAACTCAAGTAATTAGCCCAAGGGGAAACTGTTTTGAATTCTATTGTACAAGTGCATTATTTGGGGGAACACAGAGTTTTTTCTGAAGTACTAGTTCACTTTTCTGTGGAGAAGCAGAAATAAGCCTCAGGCTTTCACATAAGCAGGTTAGTTGAGGCAGAGACCAGCCTATGATCCTGTCTCCAGCAGTGACCTACAGCAGATGTTTAGAAAAAGAGGATTATCAGCCACACATTACATGGCAAGGTGGCCCCAGCAGGGTCCACAGCCCCCAGCTCTCTGCAGCTCAAGGCAGAGGCAGGAGTTGTGCTTGTCTCCAGCAAACCATGTTTTTCCCTCATACATCTCTCCTGTTGTGTTTCAGACCCATTTAAACTTCTACTACACAGTGGGCTGCCTGATTCAGTCACAAGCAGTAAGAAAAATACCTTCCTTCAGCTTCATTCCCATCCCCTACCATGGACACCTTTGCTGCTTGCAGCAGGAGAGGCAGTGAGAATCATCTCTCATCTTCTCCAGGTCAAAGAGAGAGACAGGCTCTGTCCTAGAGCACTTGGGTAATCTCTTTCCAGCTGAGCAGCTTGGATCTCTGCAATTGTTCCATATGCAGAAACACTGCTGTACCTTTTACCTTCCTTCTTGCTCTTCTTCAGCCCATTACCAGGTTAAATATAGACTTTTTGGGGTGGCAGAGAGAGAAGAGACCAGAGCAGACCACAAAATGCAAGCAGTAGGCCTGCCAACACCCACCAAAAAAAAAAGAAAAAAAAATTTAAAAAAATCTCCATTCACTTTTCCCATCCTAATCTTTACAATGACATTTGGCCTAAGCAAATTATAAGAAAAAAATTCCAGAAGAGATGCACCATTGGCAGCAGCATGGCATGGTAAGGCTGCAGTAACATAAGCAGTCATGTACCCCAGCCCCTTCAACAACAGTATACTCAAATATATTCAAATATACTCAGGGATCTGTCTAAAAGTCTTAAAAATCCCAACTGATAATTCCAGTACATCTGCCAATAGCCTGCAGTAGCATTTCCGAGGATAATGAGTTAGTTTGTCTGAATCCTTATGTTGTGCTTAGGCACACAGCCTGCTCAGCCACAGAGGATGCTCCTGCCAAGGTCTGGGGGATCACAGAAAGGAGATTCCCAGCAGCCCTGGGAAGATGTCACTACTGTCCACACCAACACCACACCCACAGCGCCAGGAGCAGTCTAGGATGCATTTGGGCCTCAGCCTCACAGGTTCTACTCTGCCTTTATGCTCCTGTTCTCACATGTGCAACTCACTTCTCGTCCCTTAAAGAAGCAATTTGTACTAGACTCGTTTTCCATTTTAGTCTATTGATTTTTGAATCCATCCTCCAGTTTCTCATACTCATTTTGGATTTTAGTCCTGTCCATGAGGATGCCTGGAGGCAGCATCTGCAACCTTTACTAGCTACCTTACATCTCATCATTCAAACCATGAATGAAAATATCAAACAAAACTAAGCCCAAGAGGGCTTTTCAAACACTTCTGTTCTTGCCAAGCAAGTTTTGCACCTACCTCATATCAATTAACGTCAGTCTGCACTGACAGTGTTTTGTGTATGAGAACAGAGTGTGGGGCAGTATCAAACTATTTACTGAAGACATGTTCCATCTGCTGCTGCTGCTCCTTTATCCACCATGCCAGGCACTGTATTAAAGAAAATTAGATTAATCTGAAGTGTGTGTGGCAAAGAGACCGTGTTAATTCATCATTGTCTTCTAAATACTTCAAAGCATTTGTAAGTGCCCCCAGGAGCCCCCTGGAGCTCAGTGCTGTGCCGGTGTGTCCCCTTCTGCCTTGGTCAGACATCTGCTGCCATCCTTCTGCTCAAAGACAGCTCTGAATAGAGTATCCACAGCTTCAAACTCACATTTTTCATAGTCTGAGCATATTGTCTTTATTTGAAGGGAGGCCCAGACTGATTTCCCTGTGGACTGATGCTTCATGGAGGTGCTGTGAGAGCCCAGCCTCTGCAGTGGGTCAGGAGACACCACAGAGGTGGAGCAGAGCTAAGGCACCTCTTAGGGGGAGAACTGTGCTTAAGGTGAGAGGTTCCCTGTCTCTCTGACAGCTGCGTGTGTCCCAGGGCCATCCTTGGCCAAAACGTGGGACTGCCCTGCCCAGCATGGCCTGGCTTCAGGAGCCCATCCTGACTTCTGCAAAGCCATCGTTTTCCATCAGATCCACCCAGGAAATAGAAATGAGCTCACAGCTCCAGCTTTCCAGGTGCTGCCACTCTCTTTTATTAAAATAGTCATAGTGCAACCAGTTGGGTGGTTTCCTCTATTAGTTTCTTATAGGTTGGGGGTTTTCCCCTCCACAAATATAACTGTTTGCAAAACCACCAACCCCTTGGGCTAATGGGTAGGAAAACTTCTTCCTTTTGGTTATTTGATGGAAGCTCTTTGGAAGTCCTTCTTGAATGATCTTGTTTGGATGTTAAGCCTGGAAATGTCTGAGGGATCACAGAAAGGAGATCCCCAGGCCCCCTGGTGAGATGTCGCCACTGTCCACACCAGCACCACCACTTGTGCTTTCCAAGTGAAGAGCGTAGAGTTGGGTCTGTGTTTTTGTTAGATATTCATATACTGAAGGAAACAGTGAGCATGGGAAATCCTGTGTATGTATAAACAGGGCAGCTGAAGCAGAAGGTCCCTGTGAATGATCTATTCCGCTCAGGTTAGGAACATCCCACTGAATCCCATACAAAACAACAGCAGCTGTGGCTGGGAGCCAGCAAATTGAACAAGTTTCCAGGCAAAACAATAAATCAGGCATTGATTCTGAGAAAAATCAATACCTCTTAGCACATGTTTCAATTTCCTGGATAAAACAAACAGAAATGCCTAGAATGGTTAACTCCTTCACTCACAGATGCACAGGTTTCAGGGATGGAAAGGATCAGGGGAAAGCCCAGTTGGCTTAGGAGCTTTAGGAGTTAGGGTTCATACTGCTGGCACAAATTGGCCAAACAAACAGGAGTGAGCAGGTGGTCAGGAGGAACCAAGCTGCCATCAAAGCACTCCTGACGCGCAGCTTTCTCCGCCAGGTAGTCCAAGGAAAAACACTTTCCTGGCTGATCTCACCTAGGTTATACCAAGCACAAACCAAAAGCAGCTTGTGTATTTTCTTTCTCGCTCACTCAGTGACAGGGCACCTCCTCAAACATCCATCTGCATCACTTCCCTGTGGGCAGATCCGTGGCAGAGCCAGTGCCATCACAACCGAGGTGACCCCAAAGGGGTTTCTGTCAAGGCTGTTCCTCTGCTGGAGCAGACTGGCAACAAAGCACTCCTGTTTCTTGCAGAATGTTTAGCTTGCCTCTGTGGTGATACAGAGACACACCATGCGTCCTTTGGGATTTGCTGCAAGCTCCGTGTTAAACCTGCCTCCTAGGAGGTTTAACACGGGAGGTTCAAGCGTGGCCTCTGCTGGGCTGGCTTTTCATGGCAGGTGCTCAGTACAGCAGCAGTAGCTACAGGAAGTCCATTGTAATTAAAGGGTTGGACAGCTGTGGCAAGGAGCACAGGAGCAGAGCTGCCTGCTCTAATTCCCAGGATCAATCTATTGTGCTTAGACAGTATTTACATGTTTCTTCTGATCCATCAGTGATTCTCTCCCTCTGGTCTCAGAAAGAAAGAATCTTGCAGGGAGCCACCTTAAAAGTCATCAGTCTTAGTTCTCCTCTCAGTAGCGAATTCCCCTGCTTGCTCTGGAGTTCAAGCACCACTGTTGTATTGCAGTGCAGAGGAGACACACCACATGAGGACAGTCTCTGCTCCATGAAATGGTCGTGTCTTAAACAAGGTTTAACATCTGGCTACTAATCAGCTCACAGAGATTCTGCTTGTGCTTTCTTATTCACCTAAAAGGTAGGTGTAAAACTAATTCAGTGTAATAATCTTATACCATAAAACACCTTAATAATTAAAACCAGTGTAGATTATGCTGATTTATTTCCAAAGGTGTCACTATAGCAATAAGTACTTAAAATACATAAAGCAATTTTCAGTTTAAATGCCACACCTGGAACCTTTCAAACTTGTAATAGATTGAGCACAGTTTTACTACATATAGCCAATTTGCTAACAGCCATAGAACTGTTGGTGTGACTCTATGGTTGGCCCATAGAGTCCTTTGTGTACTCTCAGAGAGGAGAGACAAAGATGTGTGAAGAGTAGTTAAGTGACTAGATTAAAATAAAAACTACCTTTAATCCAGCACCAATCTGAAATCCACCAGATGCTACATGGCTAGTTATCCTATCTTTGCATACCAGCCCTTTTTATGTTTACAATCCATCCTTGTTTGATGTTGACAGTTTCATACAAAGCCTCATCCAGTGTAACGAGGCCATACCAGACCAGCTGAGTTTGCTTTGCCACCAGGCAGGAGCTGCAGCAGGGCTGGGAGCCTTCGAGATGGACAGATTGCCAAAGAAGTCTGTGGAGGTTCCACTGAAGTCCTTCAAATGAGAGAAGAAATGTTCCATCAGTGGTTCTCACTCAGTCTCTCCTGTGTTGCACTGAGCAGTGGGCACAGCCCAGGATTTTCCTGCTGTGCTGGGGTTCATCAGCCCTGGAGAACACAGCAGACTGGGAGACAGAGGGAATCTCTGTAGCACCTGCCACAGGGAAGAGGAGCACATGGGACATCTTCCCTGCTCCCAAGGACATGGCTGAACCTCCTTCTCTGTTCTGGTCAAATTTCACTGAAATCAAAAGAGAACTGGGTGCACAGAGGGATGAAACAGCTGGCTCCCACGAAGTCAGTGCTACATACACCTTGAGTCTCTTTCCTCCCTAGGAAAACGAGAGAAAAGGAGGGAAAGGAAGAATTCACCATTTGTCTAGGAGTCCAATTTGAAGTTTTTTGATACAACCCAGATGTCCCATCTGCCAGCCAGAACTGCCACCAACACTTCTTGCAGACTACATCCAGCTCATGTAAGCCCAGAGACACAAACCCAGGAGCCCTG
>NW_008246057.1:4603795-4618578 GCF_000691975.1 Corvus brachyrhynchos | reverse complement strand
CAGGAATGCAAAGCACCAGAAGAATTTCTGTCATGAGCTCCCACAGCACTTCTGGAGAAATCCAGGAGAGAGCAGTCAGGTCACTTTCCTCTTGATGAATCTTCTTACTGGAAGTAGGTCTTCTGTTGCTTTTCATCACAGGAACTGGTGGGCTGTAATTAACTGACTGTATTTTCCTGGGAGCCTCCTCAAAAGATGGTGCTATAGAATGGGAAAGGTGCCACTGAATTATCAAAGTCCAGAGTGGGACAGCCCCCTGAAAAAACTTAATTTCTCCAGGTTGGGTCTGTTTAAGTGGTATCTCTCCACGTATTTAATTGTTTCTAGAACCTTAAACTTGCAGAGTGAGTTGGAAGCTCTTTTGTATTGAAAAAATTACTCTATATGCTGCAAAACTGCATAGAATGTGGAGTCCATTCACTTTTTGCATTCTCAGGTTTCTCTGGCTGATGCTATGCCTGTAATAAAAAGCAAGACATTTTAGAAAAGAACAACTCCAAAAGCCATTGTTCATCAGAATCCTCACACATTCAAACAAGTGTAAGAATCTGGTGCTAGTTCTCAAGAGAAAAAAAATAAATCTCCCTTTTACCTCCAGCTGTTCAAGAACCAGATGAAGTTTGAGAGTGACCAGGAAACGAATCAGCAGCACAGCCCGGCACAGGGGAGGGAGGACAGGCAGGACCTGAACCCTGACTAAGTGTGTGTTTTCCCGGCTGCCGGGGCTGTCACTGGCCTGACCTGTACCATGGGCGCCGCCCAGCCCCAGTGAGAGTCTGGCCCTTAAAAGATGCTGCTCCTCAGCCAGCTCATGGTTGTGCTGAAACGCCTAGGCTTTATCCCTGCCGCGAGCAAACCCACAGAGGGGCAATTCTTCCAATGTATTGGCTCAGCAAAAATCTAAAAAAAGGGGAAAACTCACAGTTCCGGATGCGTTAATTGCCACCGTCTCCCAACAACGTTGCCCACGGTTGGGAGGGATGAACGCGATGCCCTGGTGCCTCCTGGTGCTGAAGCTGGAAATGGCACATCACTTCCCTGCATCATTGGTGTGTGCCACTCTGGTGTGATTATCGCATTTATCATAGATAATTTCATTTTGTTCAATGCTTTAAAGCATGTAAATACATATAAATGCAGAGAAAGCGTTTTTAAAATTAAACCAGAGGCTGTTTGGTGGCGCTGAGACCCCCCTGCAGCTCATTCTGCCGTCCCTGGCTGCAGAGCCCAACATCGTCCCATGCAAAGCAGGGACAGCAGAAAACCAACCTCCCCAGACCTTCCTGTGCTGAAGTCTCCAAGCTGAAAGGGCTCTTTTGGACAAAGAGAGATCAGGAAATTCTGGTTTGGGAATAAAGGTGGAAAGGGGAATTTTATCCTTAACTCTGGAACAGTGTGATCCTGAAATCCAGGCAGTAGAGGCTGTGCTGTGAACCTTCACTCCAGTCCCATCTCCTTGCCTTCGGGGGAGAGTCTGCACAGGAGGCTGCACACAGTCATCTCCCAGCTTCCAGGGAGAGCTCAGCCTTGTTCACAGGGGCTAGATTCAATATTTGCATACATAAAAGTACAAATTTAAATGCTGCATCCAACAATTTGGGGTCCTTTTTGCTTGTAAGTATGCTAAAAATACAGATCTACTCTAAAGAGGAGGAGGGGGAAAAAGCTTTATAAAAACACCAGCTTTGTTCCCTGTGGTCTGCAGCTAAAGAGAGAAAGCAGCTGAAGAGAGTGAACACTCAGTTTTGAAATGGGAATATAACAGCTTCTCTCAGCCCTAGAAGCCAATGCAAACACTACAAGCCAATGCTTTTACTGCTGGACTGTAAATACTGCGCTGCCATAGTGTGAACGAAGCCCTTCACCACACCTGTGCAACATCTCAATGCTCCAGAGATCCTGTCCAGGAGAAGACAGAATCAGGTGACAGCCCTGCTCTCTTTGCATGGGGACAGTTCTGTCCTCCAGCTCTTCAGCACCAGCTGGGGCAGGAACACCGCCAAGAAGGAGCAAAACCAGGGGTGCAATTAAGACAGGTTTCACACAAGCATTTCTGGAATAAAACTGCACTTGGAGTGCAATTTTTCAGCCATTATACACTCAGAAACACAGGTTTCGAATACATTCACAGGGCACAACAGAGATTTCAATTCAGACCCAGCCTTAGCTGACACGAGTCGTGGTTTTTCAGTTACATGATCCTAATCTTGTTACCACATTTTCTACTTTGGAAGGAAAAAGTCCTTTTCTAAATAGTTATGCATGTGAGCGTTTGAAACCAAGTATTTCAAGACCTGAAAAGCTTAATGACAACTTGAAAGAGAATTCACCAGCTTGCAATTTGTTGCCCACAGTGGCAGAAAAAAAAGACCAAAAAAGTGAAAAGCCAATGAAGTTCAACAAGCATGTTGATGCTAATCTTCGGCAATAGACATAAAAGGAAATTCACCAGCCAGACAGCTCTTACCCGATTCAAGCTTAATCCTGGCCAAATTCCAGCCTTAGCAAAGGCTGTGCAAGCAACGGTATCAGTGATGGTCCCTTGGAGGGCGCACGGCTACCTGACCCCAGCACCAACCTCTGCTCTCACCTCACCCCTCTACCTCGGTTTCCAAGCCGTTACAGCTGTGCCCCTGGGCATTTTCACACCCACTTTGGGCTGGGCCAGGCCAGGCTGCTAGCCCTGGGGCAGGCTGGAGCATGGGATTCAGGCACTGCTGTCAATAGTACTGGCACCTCTGGGCACTGGTGTTACAAATGCAGGCACGAGTGGTGATGGGGCTGCTCATCTTGCAGGTTAACAGCCAGCTCCAGAATAGAAATGTGCCTCTATAGGCTGCTCTGCCAGATGCCCCGAGAGACTGCGTCCCTATGTAGGACATAATAAAATTCTCCTGGCCAAAGACCCTACATATGAGAGGAGCAAGGATCTCACCCAGGTCAGTAGTTCAAACCCTTATCCAGGAGAAGCACATGGGACAAAAAGAGAAATGTAGCAACCCCTCTGAACAGTACAAGCTGTTTGGAAATGCTGGTTTGAACATGCAAGTGTGGCGTTGCTGGGCATGTGCAGCCTCTTGTGCAGCATCCCATGCAAGAAGCTATTAGCAAGTTGAATTTCACAAATGCCCACTAGCTCCTAGCTCACAGCAGTGTGGTGAGGTTCACCGGGAGCAAGAGCAGCAATCACTTCATCTTGTCAAAGATCTCTGCTCATCATCACGGCAAGAGGCTGAGCTGCAGCCTCCACCCTTCTCAGACAATGAGTCTGTACTAACCAACCATTGCCCATATTCACCTCTACCTCAGATGAGGATTCTTCAGCAGAACCATGAGGTTCACTTCGGATGATAAAAATCAAAGTTCCCTGAGCCTATAAAGTGAATGGAGACCATTGCTGGGGCGGTTTCCACCAAAGATCAGCACGTTAGCTTCTGAATTTTCTACATTAGCCATCCTGGATTACTGCTGTATCCAACATTTAGGATGCTTAAACAAAAAGAGGGATGCAGAGCACAGATTAAAAAGCCTCTGTCCTGCAGGTGCTGTAGCATTCATTGCATCCCATGCCAGCTATGCTACAAGCAGGACATGGTTAACCTTTGCTATGAGACACTGGCCCAGCAGCTCTCAGCAAACCTGGGATCTCAGTGCCAGTTAAAATCTCAAAATTCTACATCACCAGGTGAGTCCTGCTCCTGCACACCTGTACCTCAGGAATAGTTACCTTCTACTACCATGCTGAAAGACAGGAATTCATTTTTGCTAACTTGCTGCAATGAAGTTTTATTATAAGCTTGGGGTATCCTCAATATGCACCCAGTCCTTATAAACCCATTCAATTTGGATTCAGCTCTTCCTAATAGCATTCCAATTTGAGACATAGCAAGATCCAATCATTATTAGGTCTATATTAAGCTCGAACCACAATAAGGAAATCCCTATGAATTTGCATTTTTTTCAAGTACAATGCATTCTCTTCTCCAGGAGACAAACCAAACAGCCTCAGACCTCAGCAGTTAACAGAAAATGAGTCAGCTCTGTGAAAACATTTAACATTCAAGATGGTTTTTAAGCCCCTAAGATTTGTAATTCTGATTTATGTAAACATCTGAAACGACTACTTAATACAGTTTAAGAATCAAAAGCAATTTTTAGAAAACTATTCAAAATGAAAAATAAGTATCTGTTGCCTGGAGTTCATTCCAAATGCTGAACTTGAACATCATTAATTCCTTTTCCAGAATTCAAAGCACAAGCACACATTCATAGTAAAATAATGTATGTCCTTTACTAGGGACAGGTACACCTTTAAGTAAGGGGAAAAAAAAGTATTTCACTTACATGTAAGAGATAGATTTATTATTTCAGACATGATTTTTATATTAAAATTCTTTTATGTGTAACTACTATTACAGAACACCTTAGGACATCCCTTGATACATATTAGCATAAATAGCACCATACAGTCCAGCAAAATTACACCAGACTGGCATTAAACTCCTTCAGTGCTAACAGTCAAGAGCTGGGACTCTTCAGTTAACTGGCCTTAAGAACATACCGATCAACAAAATCCACATTCATTATAGTTTTTATTATTCTCAGGCAGCAAATTCTCCGAAGTCCTTCAATAAACAACCCCAAGCGTTATGTTGCTGGTTCTATTTTGTCAATCTCTTCCTTCTTTGGACTCTCCTCTCGATTTTTGCCCTGTTGCAAGGTATACACTGATGGGCCCATCCTCAGGATCTTCCCACTGCCCAGGCACTCGTCCCCCTTGTAGAACACGGCAAACTAGGAGATAAACACAGGGAGAGCCTTTTAGCAGCTGCAGAAACCATCGTGAGCAACTGCAGGTTGTGCAAGACCTGTTGGAGAGTGAGCACGTTCATTTATACCTGTTCTGGCTAAATCTGAAAAAAACCCTGAAAAAAACCAAAAAAACACGCAAATCACAGAGGATTTGTTGGCTCACATGAGTGTATATTTATAAACATGTTGGTGGAAAATTCATCATGAACTTCTACAAGACCATCTCAAAACTCTTCAGTTACTGAGGTGGAATAGATTGTGCTGGAAAATTTCCTTTCCAAACGGGATGACACACATAACATCATCTGCATCTCCACTGGACCTTCCCCAGACAACTGTGCCCAGCCTGCAGTGGCACTTCCCAAAACAGGAAGGGGCCAAGGACTATGGCAGCAGACCACCTGCAAGGAAGCAACTGGAGTTCCCCGATGTGCTCAGCAGGTTCCTGCAGGACAGGGGAGCCCAGACCTCCTGCCTTGTCTCACTCCCTGGCAAAACAGAGCCCGGTTACAGGCTCAGCAGCTGCTGGCACTCAGGGGCTTCTCATGTCTCTCATAAGCTGTCTGGATTCTTCTCAGCTTCTCTCCACTACAAATAGTTCTCAAACAACTTCCCTCCTGATGTGACCCACAGGCCCCCAAGTATCGGGGAGGGTGGGTACAACAGATGCTGGGAGAAGGCATGCAGGGAATATTTGAGAGCCACTGTGCTGGGATGTGATGGAGTATATTTATATTGGCAGTGTTAAAAGGCATCCCTTTTAGGCACAGCACCTCTTCTCAGTACTCTACAGGACAATGGACTTCCCCAGACAGAGCCTCCCTAAACTGGTTTGAACACTAAACCCATGTTAAGCAGCCAATTACCAAATTAACGCCTTTTAAAATCTATTTCTTGCAAACAACAACAGCTTCCATTTCTGCATATACAACTGATCACCAGAGATGTTTCCATGTATTTCTAAAACTTGTAAGCAAGTTTCTCAGACTATACAGATAATAACAGATCACTTAAAACTAGAAACAATCTCCTCGAAAACAGCTGATGAATAGTCAAAATAGAGCTAACCACTCTCACATGTAAATAAATTAATTATTTTGCTCCAGCTACTCTGTGTTATTAGCCAGATAAGGTAAAACACAAAAATGGCAGGAAAACTACTTCTAATAACTTACCTGTCCAGGTGTGATAGCTCTTGATGGCTTTACTAGTGTTACCCACACACTCCCATCTTGGTTTAGAGTCAGGACACAAGGCACTAGAGCAGAAAATTATCAGAAACACCTGACATGAGCAGAAAACCTGACAGTTAACCATTATGTTCATGTTAAAGAAGGAAAACCTAGGCTAAACAGATCTAAGTCAAGGTACAGAATTGTTGCATAACACACTGCAGAAACAGGAAGGCCAAGCCAAAACCTTTCCACTATCTGCAGAACTACAGCAACACGCTACCAGAGTTTCACAAACTGAGTAAGACAAAAAGTAAAACAAGGTTTGACTACCCAGTGCCATCTGGTGCCGAAATCTGAAATGACATTCCATCATCTTCTCTCTAACAAGCTCTGCCGGAGGTTCCTCCGCTATCCAGTGCACTCGGTTTGTCCGCAGGAGGTCTCTGTACAGAGCAGGGTGATCTCTTGATGGTGCCTTAAAAAATGTTTATTTATTGCTGATGTTTTTGCCAAAGAGGTGGAGCTTGTAAAGTGAAGCATGAAGTATAGAAGGAGCATCAAGCCATAGCAAGATGAAGGCAATATGAGCAAGAAAGCAAGCATTTGTTAGCACTTAAGTAGGCTACAGCAAGCCTGAATGCTTTGTCAGTCTTCCACTCCCCTCAGAGTCATGTCTCTTCCTGTATGCTTTTCCCTCCAACTGCATTTCTGCCTTCTTCAGGCTGAGTTCAGAAATCTGACCTCTATTATCCTATCTCAACAAGATGCTACCTTCTTCTTTTTCAGCTTCCCAAATGAACACCTCCCCAACAAAGGCACTGCCTTTGACAAACTCACTGCAGGGCATAAAAAAAAATTTCTTAGTGTTCCTGTGTGTTTCTTCTCAATTCTCATTTGATTATGGTCCCCCCCCCCAGCACACCAACAAGTAGCAGAACACCTTATCACAATCACATCAGTATCCAAGAGGAGTAACTGCATGAACAGGAAGAAACATCATATGATTAGCCATTAACACACCAATTATTTGCATTATTATACATATTCTGCCTCAGTTTTCAAAATGATAAAACTCTGTCACTGGCTCCTTATTCTTTTACTAGAAAAACAAAGCAGCAATATATCATAAACCAAGATAATACGTATTTTATAAACCATGTCCTAATAACTAAGATAAAATCCTCATCCTTTAGAGTAGAAGATGAGAGTTCAGGAGATTGGCTGATTCTTTTCAGTATTTGCCTTTTGCTTGGAAAAGCTCTGTGCCAAAATCTAAAACAATTTGGTGCTCATGAAAAGCCTGTTTGGAAAATGTTTCACATCTGCTGATACACTAGTTGGTTCTTGTTTCCCCCAAGAGGAAAGCCAAGAATTCTGCCCACGTTAGGCTCATGCTCCATATAGCAGCAGTCACAAAATGTATGCATTAGTCATTTGCAAACCCAGTGTTAATTAACTCACCACATAGACATCTCCAGTGCTGACATCTTTGTCTACAACAAACCAAGCATCCTTGAGGCCTGCCAGCCGAGCCCTCTGGCCTATTGTGAAGAGGAACCAACCTAAAGAAATATAAAAATGGAATATTGCTAGGAACTTTTCATCTTTTTCTTTCAGAAAAACACATTAAAATAATTTCCCCAAAATGTTACCACTAAACAAAGAATAACAAACCAAGCTGCCTTAGAGAAGAGGACCAGTCACAAACTAAAACTAACATCTACTTGAAATTTCATCTGTACCTGAAATGCAAACTAAAGATTTCAAATAATCCATTTCACCTGTGGTATTCTTAGGTCTTATAAAAGACAAACATTTCTTTATTTCAGTTTCAATTTGTGGGTTTTTTACCATTCAGTCTCGCCAGTCCCTTACTTTTATGTACCAGTGTAACACTCTATTACCATACATTACTTGGGAGAGGAACTCAATTCTGGCAGCTTGAACTGAGGACAGCAAAGGAAGAACACATGGGAGAAAAGGAAAAGTTAAGGTGCCCATGTTTGATGCTGTCCTGCTGTGTATCACTGAGGTGCACTTTCTTCTACAAAGTTTAGATACTAAAGATTATGGAAAGGAAGCACAGTCATTTTGAAGGAATTAAGTGAACAATGGTCTCCTGGTATTAAAATAACAACCACTTAGTATTGACAGAGTAACCCTAATAATTATTTGCTTTCCTGCAATATGGAACAACTAATCAAGAATCAGTTGTAGTTCAAGGCTCTACTATTGGATACAGCAAATTTTCCATGGTTTAACAAACAGGGTAAAAATTTGTAGACTCCTTTGGAATTTCCCAAAATTTGTCCCTCCAAATATAAGCAGTATTGTTCCATTTATCTAAAAGTAAGTTATTACGGTAAGTTAGCCAATTACCTTTGTGTCTTCCCATCACCTTCTTATCTTCAATGGAAATAAAGTTACCTGGTTGAGGTTCCAAATACTAACAAAGAGGAAGAGGTAAGTCACAAGACAGCCCAAGAAGACCTCACAGCGTATTTCAGATCCTGTCACTACATTCTCTTGAAGCTGAAGAAGAAGAAAGAAGCAAACTCTGCCCAAGCAGCTTACTGACTCTTCCTCAATACTGCTCTCACAGAAAAGCAGGAAGGGCAGTAACTCTAGGCTTCAAGTCCCCTATCCTCACATATGTCAGGGGACAGCAGGATCCAGCAATTTGTCCCTCTCACATTCCAACCATTTGTCAGAGCCTGGTAGGCACAGGAGTGCATGTTCACTCCTTTTGCCCCAGAAAAGGAGTGACTGCTGGTAGAGGGGCAAGATACCTCCCCCAGGCTGTGGGTGTCAGCTTCTAACTAGGCTTCGGACTGCAAAGGCAGGTGGGACATTGCTACTTACTGTGGGCCACAAGCTGCTGGAGATTTTTCTATAGACAGTGACTGAAGGCCAGAAGAAAACAAAGATTGTCACAGATTTAGTGTTGCTCACCTCGAGAAGGAATTTTTCAAAGTTTCTTTCACCAATGAAGCAGACCCCCATACTCTGAAAAGGAAACATGGAATTGAATCCATAAAAGCAGAGAAAAACATTTGAAATAATGTCTGTCCAAGAAATTGTTTGAAATAATCTGTCCAAGACGGTTTTTTTCCCTCCCATATATGCCAAACTATCTTAGGCATGTCATAAACAAATCCACAACATCTGCTGCAACATAGGTAAACTAATTCTATACAGAATCGGTGAGAGCTGTAAGCACTGAAAGTAAGAGAGATACTAGGAAATAGAAAATCTGTTCAATAAATAAATACATTAACCTTGGTGACTAGATTGTATGTACATTAAAAACAGAAGTCTCTTTCATACTGAGGTACAAAAGTAACAAAATGATACAGTGATGGTCCATCTCTTGAAAAAAAACACTTTCAGAACGAAACAGGCTTTTCTTTTCCTTTCAGTTATTGCTGACATTCTTCAAGCATCCATTTACTGAGGCTGAATATAAACATGAAAAGCAATCAAGGCAGCATCAGCAAAACAACTACTGCCTGCATTACAGTTTTTAAGATCAACTCATGAAGTCTTAGTTCTCAAAGAAACGTAACTTTTTTTTTTTTTAAGAGTAACTATGGGAAAAGAGTATGATCCAATTTCTAAAGACATAGTGAAAAATTACAGTGAGGAAGCTCTTAAAAGCTATGGAGAATAAAGACCAGAGGCTTCTCCCTTGCTGTGATAGAGGATGCTTTCCTTCAGGCTCACAGCATCTGACACATTCACCTTCATCTTAGCTCTTCTGACATACAACAGTAGACAAAATACCTGCAAGCTAAAATACACAACTAACCACAAGCTCCTGAAAGTACTTTTACGGCAGTAGCCAGCTATGAAAAATGCTTCCCAGCCTATTATATTATTCTTTTCTATTAGAAACTGATGGGTTGCCAGAGATTAAAGTTCGAAAAGTTCAGGGAAGTTGTTTTAGAGAGAAATACACATCAAAAGAGTTTTAAGTGTTACCATGCCTCTTTTTTCTTTAACACATGATGAAGGTCATGTTCTGCTGCTATCTTCTTTACAAAACTTTTTGTTAAATCCCCTAAAGGGAAGATCGTTTTCCTCAAAGCATCCTGTGAGATCTGACTTAGAAAGAATGTCTGGTCCTTAAAGAGGTCAGCGCCTTGAAGGAGTTTCACAGCTGCAAAGTTAAACACATAAAACACCTCATCATAACTACCATTAATAGTTCAACTTGCTTTAGTATTTTGACAATCAACATTTCTGTTTTAGTATTTCCAAATACATATTAAAGACAGGATTTTGCATGTTTTTCAAAATCTAATGAAAACACCCGGATATTTTCTCGTCACTAATAAGATCTTGAAGATTCTGCATTTGTACAGTGCAGAATCTTACAAAGTCTTACACTGCCTCACATCTATTTCAATAGTGCATGTGTCACTGGCAAGGACATTGACAATACAAAAAACAAAAACAACTTTCACATTTCCTGTGAAAGAGAGAACAAAGATTCAAATACCTTGGAGTACACTGTTCTTCAGAAAGACACTGTTTTGCCCTGAAATCACCTCAAATCAATGATTTGAGCAATCAGTGGAGTTATTGCCAATGCTCAGAGATGGGAGTCGGACTTTTTTCTTTAAAATAGATGAAATCTCCTGATTGCCCAGATGAAATAAAACTGGTACAGTTCTTCAATCACGTTCTGCCCCCTCTCTTTAAAAGTTAATAGCTCTGCTGTTGTACAAACACTACTTACGTGCTTCTTGACTAGAACACGAACTACAGGCCAATAGTTCAGTCACAACTGGCAATATAAAATCTCAGTAACAGGGAAAGGAAGCTCATCACAAAACACTACATCTGTAAATCACAGTCTGTCCCATATATAGACCATAGGTCCAGTTGGGGCCATTTCAACTTCCCAGAAGTAAAATTAAAACAAAGAAAAAAATAAACCCCTTTAAGTCCAGAACAAACAAATGAAAGCAGAGAATCTATAAAGTAAAATCATCACTGTGGCAGCTTTGCATAGCTTCAGTTTACAAGTTTTTTTCCCTTTGGGTATAGCATGCTTCTCACCATGTATCAGACATTCATCTGACTCTTAAAACAGAATCTGTAGTATTTGAGAAGTCAGGGTCCTTTTCAGTAATGTAAATACCTTGTTTAGCACAACCAACCTTCTACAAAGGCTGGGGTCTAATCGGTAATCATTGTGTGTAAGGTAACAAACATCTCTGACTCTGTGACAACAAATGTAGTTTAAATTTCCCTTTCATATGTAGGATAAAACATGAAATGAAGTCACAACTTACTATTTCTAACTTCAAAACGGTTTCTGAAAAGCCTCTGTGGTCTTCTAGTATGTTTCTGTTGAAACACTTCCTCATCCTCCAGTGAGGTCCTGGCATAATGCCCAGTAGCAATTGCATCTGCCCCTATCAAGGAAAAAAACCCAAATATAACATAAAGGCACAAACTTGAAATTCACAGTTCGAAACAGGATTGCAAACATACAGCAAGAAAAGCAGAAAGCAATGAAAGAAGAAAACCTAGAGAAGTCTTATACTGACAATAATTGTACTCCTGCTATTTAAATAACGCAAACTATTCACCAGCATGCCAGCACTTGTGCTTTTGTACTTTAAGGACAACTTAAGAATGTAGAACTTAGTGGTCAGGTCAATGCGTGTCCCTGAAATAAATCTGTTCCTACATATGAGCAACCTAATCTAGTGGAAGATGTCCCTGCTCAGGGCAGGGGAGCTGGACTAGATGATCTTTGGAAGTCTCTCCCAACCTGAAACATTCTATAATTTTGTATGCAAAAGCAATCTTAAAACCAAATACTTTGTGATTACTGACATACTACCACAGATATATGAGTTAGGCATGCACATGGACTCATGTATTTCCCCACCTTTTAAAGAGTTTGTTTCCTTTAAGCATTTCCACGGCACACACTCTGTACTGACACACTTGAAAATACCTTACCAAGGTTATCCATAGCATAATGCAGAAAGTAGTTGAATTTGATGTGCTTGTTACACAAAATATCAGGATTAGGCGTCCTTCCCAATTCATACTCTTTTAAGAGGTCGCTGTAAAATAAAGACTCAAATGTCTATCAGAATCATTAATATGCATAATACTATCAGAAACTGGACAGTGTTTAACTATGAGAACCTGAGTGTCCCAGTCTCAGAGAAGATCCAGTTATACTAAACATTTTATGTTAGAAATAATATTAGATTGTAATGTGCAAAAAAACCCAATCCTTGGAAGACTTTCCCCAAAGTGCACTGAGGACAGGGTCAAATTATCACTTACAATCTTGTAACCCCGCTTTATTAAATTAATATTCCCTCTGGGCAGATGTGGCTGTCCACTGTGCACATCCTACCCAACTCTTATGGAATACTTACTTTCAGAATTAACAACCCTATTTAATTTTTCAGTGGGACAATGTGGTGGTACACACCAGGAGTGTCTCAGTGGAACAGACAATAACTTCAGCTGCAATAACGTCACCACAAGCAGTCATCACTCATGGGGCTTAATTTTAGAGACATTTTCCTGTCCTTTTTTTTCCCCTTCTAGAAATTCAAAGCTTCTCAAAGTTATGTTGTCCTTTTACACTGCTGCACAATTACTTAGTATTTATTATTCACTTGAAAACACTGAAATAATAACTAATGAAATTAAACCTGCATACAACATTGCCCTGAGATATCAAAAGGCCTCATCACTGCATCATTTTGCTTGCTGTCAATAGCCACTGCAGTCAAGAGGAACTGAGGGCACAGACTGGATTTAAAAGAACAACAGCAATCCTAGTATTTGATTTTACTTTTCTCCATCTGAAACTGAATCACTTGCTTCTGCCTTATGTGTGATACATTACATTAGTAAATAGAAAATAAAGCAACATATCTTTTACTTTCTCTAACTCCTTTTTAAAAGTTCTGAATTCAACAACTGCTGCTAATAATTAAATCACCTGGGTCTACCCAGAGATGCCTCCCTCTTGCTGGCTCACACTGTACTCTTACGGTACACTGGGAGTTCTGTAAAGGACTCAGCACAAAGCCAGACTCACATCAGTTCAGAACTTCTAGTAAAGCACAGAACCAGAGAAAGGGCAATGAAGGATGTCTACAGGACAGAGTTCCTTTTCTCTAACGCAAAGAACTGAAACAGGCTTTGCAAAAACCATGGAAAAGACAAGACCTGGAACAGTTCTCATGATAAAAGGTGTCTTACGGTGAATAACCCTTTTAAGAGAGATCCAGAGGAGGAGTAAATTTAAGGTCAGTGATGACAGTAAAGAAAAAAGGATTCTGGAACAAACCGAGACACTTGTAACAGAGAGTTAGGAAACACTGTATTAATAAAGCCCAAAAAGTTTTGTAGCACTTATTCATTCTCTCACAGAAAAAATAGAATAATGGAGTGAACTTCCCCAGCAAAGGGCTGTTTTGCTGTTTTCTTCACTGACTATCCAAAAGTTTGGTGCTCAGCTTGATGTCATTTCAACATGCAGTACAAGTAGCATGACCAGGTTATTCCTCGCTTTCAAGTAACGTAGTAACAGCACTACTTAAAGGGGGATGATGAAGATCAGGAACCAACTTTTATGTACTTATGTTCAGCGCATAAAGATAAATTATGCTGTTATACCAACATGTCCCTTCTTCTCCTACCTTCCAAGAAAATCTCTCAGCTTTTCCTATGTAGAACGTCCCTTAAAGTGAAATAAATTCACAGAAAATCTGAGCACCCTCTTCAGAGAACAGCTTCAAATTCGTTTTAAGTTTAAAGAAACAAGGCTAGGTCACAATCATTTTATGCTAAACTGGATTCAGCACACATTATGTAAAATGCTCTGTGTAAGCTGCACATACAGACAATAACTGCACCCCATTAAATAATTTTTTTTCAAGTTGCAGTAAGGTTGGGCCAGTACACGGGTAGCTGAAGAAATAAGCTGCAACAAAGCAATTGCTACACACTAGCACAAGGAGAAATCTCTTATTAATTTTAAAATAACACATTAAAACCAAGATATAAATTCTGACCTTAAATACAAACAAGAGAAAAGGTAATTCTTCAATATTTAACAGGCTTCAGGGCTTTCTCTTAGCACTGATAATACTGCAGTGAATTGCCATTGCCCATTATCTGTCCATTCTTGCTTTTCGTTATAACATGGTACCACACTAATATACTGGAAAACCAGCTAGTGTAAATGTGATTCTACCTGAACACTTCGTTCCAGTATTCCTTCACGTAGGAAACCTGGTGAAACGGGATATCAAGCTTCTGGCACACCCGGTAAGCATCTTCACAATCTCTATCAATAGAGCAAGCTCCTTGTTCATCCAGAGGGTCCCAGTTCTTCATAAACACACCTGTCACCTGGTACCCTATGAAATGAAGGCGAGAATGTCTTAGAAAGTTAAATTCCTACAGCCTGGACGCAAACCCTGTGTTTCTCAAGAATGGCTTTGGTAACTGCATCTTTCCGAAGATGCTGAGTAGTCCTGTGCTAAACTCTACAGCAGAGTTATTGTATAGCTATGGTTTTTTTCTCTAGGTAATAGCTAATCCAAGCTCCTGTGGCAACCTAACGCGACGGTAAGCCCCAACTCCCACCCCCTCCTTCGCGGCTATTCTGCCGTCCCGGCGGTGCCCGGCTCTCCGCGCTGCCCTGCCCGGCGTGCGGCCGCTCCGGGAGCCCGAAGGGGCGGCTGAGCGGGCACCGAGAGGGGACACGCGGCCCGCGCAGCGCGGCACAGGGCACGGCCGGCC
>NW_008246057.1:4591514-4603595 GCF_000691975.1 Corvus brachyrhynchos | reverse complement strand
GAGGCGGCCTCTGGCCCTGCTCAGGCCACCCAAAACCCGCACACACGCCACAGGGCCCAGCATAGTTAGACAAAGGAAAACAGAACAAAACATCTCCCTTTGATTGTCTCATGGCCGTTATCCCTGAATAAGCCAAGTTTATCCCAGCTAGGGCCAGCCACGACTAAACCATCGGGCAGGAACAAGCTGCTGTCTTCTCCTTTGCATTACAGAAATTCAGGTGGTGCTGTTGATTTATTCCACTGGCATTCAGTACTGAAATGTTTGTTTCCAAACTTGCTACACCACCCTGAAGTCCACTAGCTTTTACCTACACATTAGCATTTGTAAGTGAAGCACTAGAAAAGTCTACCCCCAGCATGCAATAAATTGCTACTTTGTACACATTCAGCACACAACTCATTTATTGTAAATTAAAACTTTTTTGTACATAGAGGAAAGGAATCAAATGACAATTGGTAGGAAGTAAGGAGGCAGGTTTCCAATTCAGAGAATATACCTTTTTTTACCTTAGAACAATATCATTTAAATACATCCATTGCAGCACATCCATGAACAAAACCATTACCAGACTGACTATATCAAGACTGTTAGAATTCTATGTTGTTAATGCAGTTCAACAGAATCTACAGCCATCTCCCAAAAATTATACAAGTGAAGAATAACACCTAAAACACTTCAAAGATCACAGTTGCCAAGAATTCTTCATATTTCAGTTCAAATTCAGAACTTGAGTAGAGGGGAATCCAGATTTTCTTTGTTTACATCAGGGCTCAGAGTTATAAGAGGAGAACTCAAATCAATTAGCTGCAAGAAAAACAATAAAATTTAGCTAGTGTAGTCAACTGTTGTGCATAGCTACTAGCAGCTACAATCTGTATTATTCTCAATTACTTGTTTTGTTTAGAGTTCCTTTTAGTATCCAGAAGACAAATACAAGCACCACACTCAAGAGTTTGTGTTCTGGTTTTTTAAAATATGCTCATTCTTAGACAAGCATAAGCTTCTCACAAGGTGGTTATTGTCCATACTTACCTTAAAAGCCTAAAAGGCTTTTCTGAGTTTCACTACAATGCATATTCTAATTACAGTGCCAACCAGGCAGGACACAGCACTTCTGAACTCCTCTGAACATGCCCCCCCCCAAGTCAGAGTTCTGCAATCCTCCTCTTTTGACAAAATTTGAAGGGCCTGATACTCAATTGAGCCCAACTACATCTATTGTCAAAGGCTGCATCCTCATAGTTACCAGCATTCATCTGACAATAAATAGAGGTATCTACCTTCAAGCCACTAATGCATGAAAAGCACTTGCCTAGAAATGCTTGTAAAATTTAGAGCAGATTCCAACAGCACACATCTTCCAGCTAAGGAGAGGATTAGAAAAGGAGCTAAACAGGAGAGGCCACCTTTCTTTTTTGATTAAAAAGAGTTGCTGCCAAGAACTGAAAACGTGCAAAAAAGGGGAAACAAGAGTAAGCATGCCAATTCTCCTGAAGACAACATTCACTTCCTGCTTCAGAACAGTTTCATTCTATAACAACTGCTTTAAGTAGTAAGTTCTTTCTCCATCCTCCTCCTTTTCTTATTTGCAGATTGCTCACTGAGCTCTAGTTCAGAACACACTGTTTGATTTTAAACATGACATTCTCTTAAGAGCACCTCATTATGTATATCATATTGAGCTAATATTAAATATTCCTACAGTATTGTGGAACTGCTTTGGAGACAAGGGTATGTAGCCAGCTGACATTTTTCTGCTAACATACTTGCACCAGATTATTTGAATAAAACTTACCTTTATCTGCCCAGATAATACAGGCTTTGGAGAAGTAATCTTACTCACTTCAGGAGTATTGGAAAGGTCAATCAAAGGTCTACTTTCACATTCAGAAGGCTGTGGGAGAGATTTGTCTACTCCAGTATCTAGCAGCAAGGCCTTTAAAAAAAATAATTCAGGTTTTCTCCTCTGTTCACCAAGCTTCCTTCATATATATTGTGGGAGTCAATTTAGCTTATACAGCTATAATAATCACAGAACAGGCTTAATTTATAGCTTGGGTGTTTTTCATGCAGGATTCATTGCACACAGTGTAAAAACCTCAGCTCCTGCTCTGCCAGTGGCTAGCATCACAGGGAAAATGCAGTAAGACAAAGCAAAAGAGATCCTATGGCATAAAACAGTTTTTCACTTAAAAGTAGAGTTAAATGTAAAACAGAAGATTAATAACCCTCTTAATAGTTAAATGATTTAACTACAATTATTGTGCAATGTTATTTAGCCATAGAAACTATTCTCTACAGCTTCACACTCTAGTTATCCTTTGGTCCAGTTTAACTACCCCATACATGTACTAAGCAATTCTGAAACAGAGACTTTATGCCCCCGAGTAAGCTAACAAGGAACATACTGATGCAGTAACATCAAGTAATTTATCTACACATTATTCTACACCTGAGTATTTGTAAAACAATAGCCACTTTGTCAGGTTAATATTTCAGAACTACAACTTCAGTCCTTTCTTTTTAATGCCTGTGGAGTACCAGCTTTCAACATGAAGCCACGACATTCCTGGGAGAGGGAAAGTGTTCACTGAACTAATTACTTGACACTTAAGTTTAGTACTATGTGGACTTTGGGGTTTAATCCTCCCTCACTGCAGATTAGCACTCCTGTTAGGTGACTGAATTTAGCTACAGCAGTGTTTTGGGTTTGGGTTTTTTAATCCCTGAAGGAGCTTTACGGGTGCAAAATGAACTGCCCTGCAACACTACTTTTTTAATTGAATCCAACAGGATTTCACAGTACTCTTCCAAAAGTGGAAATTTAATATAAAATCTGCAAGTATTTGACAGGGCATTTGAAATGGGAACACACTTAGTGGAAATACTGAACAAATTATGTTCAATGCTAAATACAGGCACTAGAGGGTGCACATGGTTACAGCTAGTTGGGCACCACAATATAAAAAAAGACATTGAGCTATTAGAGAGCACCCAGAGGAAGGCAACAAAGATGGCAATGGGTCTGGAGGGGAAGCGTTATGAGGAGCAGCTGAGGGCACTTGGTCTGTTCAGCCTGGAGAAGAGATGAGGAGAGACCTTACTGTGGTCTTGAACATCCTCAAGAGGGGAAACACAGGGGCAGGTATCAATCTCTTCGTTCTCGTGATCCGTGACAGAACTCGAGGAAACATCATGAAGTTGAGTCAGGGGAGAGTTAGGTTGGATAGTAGCAAAGTATTTTTCACCCAGAGGGTGTTTGGGCACTGGAACAGCTCCCCAGGGAAATGGTCACAGCACCAGCCTGACAAAATTCAAGAAGCATTTAGTGTGATTCCTGAGTGTCCTGAGCAGGGCCAGGAGTTGGACTTGATTCTGATGGGTCCCTTCCAACTCAAAATATTCTATTATTTCATGATTCCAACGCATTTTAACTTCATGTATACTGAAGTGGTTTTCCTACTTATCCCTTACCTTGAAATAATTTGGTTTCAAGCAGTTTACTTAGTAATTTTGTAGGAAAATGTATTGTCATTTCTTACCTCAGGTTGTTTCTCTTCAGCCAGCTCATTTTGTACTTCTGTCTCTTTTAATACATTTTCTACTCCTTCTGTAGCAGTTTTCTCTGGTGAGAAGTTAAGTGCAAGAGGTAGTACAGGTGGAGGAGATGTATCATCTTCTGAAGATGTCTGTCTCTTACTGTCTTGTTTCTGTTTAGAACTACAGAAAAGAGCATCAGCAATAATTGAGCTCTTTAATCAGCATTAACTACTAAAGACAGACAACCTAATTTCTAACCTCATTTTCTCCTTTTTTACCCCAAGTTTTAATGACCAAAAGGCTTCCAATATTTTTATTCAAATAGTAGTTACCTGCAAAATCCAAAATATTTCATTTTGCAATAGAAGTATAGCCTACCCATGCAAAAAAAAAAAAAAAAAAAAAAAGAAAGGGAAATGATTAAGAAGAATTTAATCTTATTTGACATTTCTGTCCAGCCTAAATTTCACACAAGGTATTTTGGTTGGGATTTTTTTAAACTTGGAAGAACTAGCAAAGAGGCATTGATCTTGTATATCACTGAGCAACCCACTTCAGTCCCTACTGAAAGGAAGTACTGACACCGGCTGGAGGACCAGAGGCTGTAATCTGATTAGTATGATAAAGTCACTGTAGACAGAATAATTGTTTCCTTGAAAGAAAAGACCATTTGAGACATTTGACCTCAGTAGCATGACAGTTTTCTAGCCATGAATCATTCCTACTTTAATACTGCTCCTCTCCACCAGCCACAAAACAAGCCTGCATACATACGGCCCTTGTCAGAAGATGCTGGGCTGATAATATGGAGAACACTACTTTCACAGAAAACAAACAGAATTAATAAAAGCATAAGTAAAGCTGCTCAGAAAATAAAGTTTAAGTCAACTAAATCCTTGGCTTTTTGACTGATGCTTTAAAAAGTGTAATTTTACAGACCATTGGCAACAATATAAAACAAAAGTTAGAAGTAATATGCATTTTAATCAGCTATTTCCCTTCATCAGAAGGCAATAGCAAAATGACACCAGAGCATCAGATACAACTCTTAAATTGTTCCCTAGCTCAAGAAATACAAATAATTTCCTATTAAAGCTGTAATTCTTTCATGTTAGATACTGACTCACCTCAGTACAGCTTATAGCATTTTACCAGTCACAAGTTATAAATTTTTATTAGGCTATACAGCTTTTTTATGCTCAAATGCTTTATTCTAACATTTAGCAGAGGTCCCTGAAACCCAAGAGTCATCACTAGAATTCATTCAGAGGCAGTTTGCCTACAATACTCATTTCATATATGCAGATTTCTGTCTTACCCAGCTGTAAAAGTCTTTTTGGTAGAAAAGCTGAAGCTTTGCTGGAGAGATGCAGCATGTGGAGAAATTGCTGTTCTTGGTACAGTTTTAGGAGTCACTGCTGGGAACCCTGAGATCCGACGGATGGGTGTAGGTAGGCCAGACCGTTTCACACTGGCAGGAGTCATGGTGGCAGACCTCTCAGGAAAACAAAAACTCTGGCCTTTCATAGGAGTGCTGACTGCCATGGCACTAGAAGAGGAACATGCCTTAGCCAACACCTTCTAGAAATTGTTTGAATAACACCATTCTACCAAACAATAGAAATCCATTCCCCATTGGTCAGCAAGGGAACAGTATTCAACTTAAAGTTGATAATCACAGCATAGCAGGGGCTTTACTTGGTAAGAATTATTTTATGAATTATTTTAGTCTATTTAGCACTGCAAAGAAACCTCTTCTTAATAGAGTGGGAGGGGTTATTTGTTTTAGTTTTGGGTTTTGATTTAAGTCGGTTCCAGTAGGCATTAACACATCTAACTTGGCATGTCTCAAGGGACTAGATAATTAAGTTAGAACTTTTAAGACTGTTGCAACACCCAACCATGTCACATGCTGAGAAGGATGCCTCAGTGTATTCAATTTTCAGTGACGCCCTACCTTCCAGGTGTGCCACAAAATGTTAATCCAAAAGATGGTGTTGCTTTTGGTGCCAATTTGTTTGGTGTTGCATCTAAAGAGAAAAGTTTTGTTAATTGCTATCACATTAATATTTTTTTCTTTTATAGCAGTTATCTTTCAGTTAAATACTAATTTCTTCCCAAAGGTGGACAGAAGTGCAATGAAACAAATCACAAACCTTCAAGGTAACATTTGCTTTTAATAACCAAAGTAGCAGACAGGTCATACAAAGTATGTGCTTACCTTGAGTTTTCACAGGAGCCTTAGCTTGACCTGTGGAAACAGACAAAACTCTAGCCTTGGGCTTTGCACACAGGCTTCCTTTTAGTGAACTCCCATCTTTATTCTGCTGACATAGCTGCTGCAGACTGGGAACAGAGCTTGGTCTCTGAATTCCACTGCCTGCAGACTCAGATGATGTTGCAGAAGCTGAAGATTTAGTCAGGCTTACGGCACTAGATATTTTGGGAGTACTAGCTGATCTCACTTGCTTCCTGGATTTCTCAGTATTGGCAGCCTGCAGAGATGACACTGTGGTAGGTCTGACAAGGGCCAGCCTGTTTGTACTAGATGAAACCTTAGAGCCACTCACACTAGCTTTTGATGATATGCTTGATTTCCCTGAAATAGAAAATTGTACTTCTGAAGTTTTTGACTAGGCAGAATAATTACACTAACACAGGAAAGAAAAATAGAAATTTACAGCATTTAAATTTAGGTTCAAATAATTCAAGTTTAAGGAGAATATATACAACTACTGAAAACCTATTCCTCAAATTCTTCAGCAATACTATTTTACGGTCTTCTCACCAAATTCCCAAATTACTGCAGTCAGGTGAAAGAATATTCTTCAAGGAATGCCAAAACAGCTTGCAGATTCAAATTACTTCCAGCATTTTCTCCCAGCATAGCTGGCCCTGTTCCCTTAAGCAGCCTTTCAAGGAGGTAACAGTTTGAGTTACACTGATTAACACCACAGACTAAACAACCCCACAAGCATTTTTCCCAGATTTCTGTAAAGTTCTTACTTTTAGTCTGTAGGTTACTTTCAATAAGAGAAATCTTGATTAGACAGTTCTATTGCATAAAATAGTTCTTACTAAGCTTTTAATAGTATGTTATTAATCTCCCAGAAACAAGGTGCAAATAAAAATTTGCTGTAACTTGGTATTTTTATAGATGTACAAGAACTGTAGTCCTTACATCTGTCAGTGCTTTTAGAAGACTATTTTCCTGATCCTTTGAGGCTTACTGAAATGGTCAAATTGATGGCCTCAATACAGTACAAGCCTCTTGGCTGTGTTATCTCCCTAGAGGTGTTTTTCCCATCTGCTTGGGTAAAGCTCATCCTTTATTTAGGCTTACAGAAATGTGGAATAAAGCCTTCCACCTTCCTTCCAAATTTCAGTTGTTTTGGCAGGTTTTTTTTTTTTCTTTTTTTCTTTTAATTCCAGTCAGACAAGCTTAGAGCATTCAGAAGCTCACGTTCTTGGCTATAATAGAGAAGATCATGCATAAAAGGAACAGAATTCCTGGGGCATTGCTTCCTTTCTAGCTGTGTCAGCTGCTCACATGTAGGCATCGGGCTTGGATCAATCTAGTTTCTACAAATGATGTATGTCTAACATTTATCTTTAGTCCACAGGGATTACTGGGTTAGCCTACAAAATTTTATTCTCCATACAAAACATTTCTTAGTGCTTGAATGTACTGGACACCATTAAAACATTTCCAAATCCAAAGTCCAGAACATGCTTAGCTATTTCAAAACTGATTTGTGGCACAAACATGTAGTAAGAGCGTTACCTGTTTTGCCTATAGGAGAAATGGGTAAACTTGAATTAAGACTTGATGAGTTCATGCTGGAAGCTGATGATGAAGATGATGATGATGTAGTCTTTCTTGTGAGACCACTGGCAACACCAGGACGTTTCAGATATGTCATCTTCCTTAAGCCAGGCTGAATCAAAAGCAAAAAAAAATGCCCTATTTAACACATGATTTTGCCATTATTTGTCTTGGTATTGTAACTTTTTACTCGTGAATTTTAGAGGAGCTCCTTAACTCAGATGACATTTTTAAAAGTGAATTTTCTTAGAGAGAGATCATTGTATCTGGATTATTATACAGAACTGGAACATCAGACCTAGGAGGCAAACAATTATTTTTATTCCTGCCACAAACCTGAGTATGGACTTAAAGGAATTAAAGAATAAAAAGAGTCAGCCCAGGCACCAGTATATGCTGGGCACCAAGGAGCTGGAAAGCAGCTTGGCAAGCAAGGCCCTTGGGAGTGCTGAACATGAGCCAGCAATGCACCCCTGCAGCAAAGAATGCTGATAGCATCCTGGGCTGCACGAAGAGGAGCGTCACCAGCAAGTGAAGGGAGCTGATCCTGCTCTCTGCTCAGCACTGAGAGCCCACACCTGAAGATCTCCCTACAGTTCCAGGCTCCCCAGTACAAGAGTGATTTGGAGCTACTGCAAAGAGTCCAACAAAGGGCCCCTAGAGTGATTAAGGGACTGGAGCATCTCCCACCTGAGGAAAGGCTGAAAGCTGGGGCTTATCAGCCTGGAAAATACAAGGCTCAAGGTGGATCTCATCAATATATAGAAATATCTGAAAGGACAGTAGCCAGTGGCACCCAGTGACAGGACTAGAGGCAATGGGCAGAGCAGAACACAGGAGGTTCTACTTCTGAACATCAGGTAACACTTCTTTTACTTCAAGGGTCACCAATCACTGGCACAGGCTGCCCTATGAGGTTGCCAAGACTTCATCCTTGGAGATATTCAAAAGCTGTTGGGCCATGAGCCTGGGCAAATGACTCCATGTGGTCCTGTTCGAGCAGGGCATTGAACCAGATGACCTCAAGAGGTCCCTTCCAACCTCAACAACTCTGTGATTCTGTGACATGGCACACAGCATTAAAACAGGCATTTAAAGCTTCAAAGCAACTGACAGCTGTAGGTATACTACCCTCATGCAAGTTATGGCAACCTTTTCATATGGTATAGTTAGCTACACACATCAAAAACTTTCTTACAGGAAACTGCTCATCACTTACCTGCAGCTAGTGCTTTAAAAACAAAGGCATGCTTGTTAATCCAGCACATTTACCGTTGCTCTTAAGTACATTCATTGCATTACAGACTTAGAACACACATTCAAAAATGGCAAATATAAAACATAAATTACTTTTCCTTAAAATCATTTTACACAACAGCTTTAAATTAAATTAGAAAGTAAACTATATTAATTTCTTTTCATCAGAAATACTACAGAACTTATTTTCATATTAAGGAGGCTTGCCATTACCTTACTTGGTGCAGGAAGGACTTTTGTGTCTTGCACTGAGGAACTGCCACTGAATGAAGACTCAAAGGCATCTAAAGCAATACTAGATTTATCGGAAATTACATCTTCAGATGATCCCATGCTGTTCAAGTCTCTTTTTGTAGAAATACTAGTATTTTTTCCTCGTTTGAGCTGCAAATTTCAATGCAACATTTTAATAGGTACTAGTGCTTCTAGAAACCACTATAAAGCTTTTTACACACATTGATTCTGTTCAGAAACAGAGACAAAAGTCAATGAAGCCTCCAAACCCAGTGAAGTCTTTAGACAAATACAGTCTGAAGTAAGTCTAGTGATTGTATTTGCCAAGTACTAGAACATGCCTGAACGCAGAGACTGGACAGCAACTTAAGGGCAGTTCTGCAACAATTCATCAGTACAAATCCTATAATCACATTCACCCACATACTGTTCCATACTGTAACTGTACCTTACAACTATATTGGACTCTCCACTTATTATTCTTCCACTTTACTCTGCCTTCCAAAAAGTGAGACATTACAGTAGTAGAATGGATCATGCAAACTGTCTGTTCAGACAGTGGGGTATAATTTGTCTAGTTAAAGTGTTTAAGATCATGTCTTTCCTGATAGCACACAAAATCAAGAAGAAATTTATACCACAAAGGAAAATCAGAGTCCTGTAATTTCTATATGTGATGGTTCTTAAGAAGCCCCTACCACACCTTCAGTAAAATCCACGATACATACTGGAGCCTAAGCCATAAAGTGTAGAGCAATAAAATCCAGAAGATATTCTATCTAAAGACTGGGATTTGTGCTCACAAGGTCACTAACACCACTGTTTCCTTGCTATCCCAGAACATTTCCATTGACAAAGATTAACAGTAAAAAAGGCCACTTTTACACATTAAGTGTAAAATTATACATGAAGTGTAACAGTGTAGTAATTTTGCCAGCAACACAGAAGTGTTAGAAACCAGTTAGAAGAGAAGCCAAGAATTATAGTATTCACAAAACCAGAATACAACAGAAATGTACTTGCAAATGCTCTACATTGTCATAACAGATAAAGTAATTGGTTACTACACCATAGGACCTGCCCTTTTTTTTTTTCTATATATGTTTTCTGACTAAGGATCTTATGAGGTAGAGGAGCATCAGAAGATTAAAGTTCACTTTTAAAAATAAAAGATTGTAGACAGGTTAAACATTCCTAAAACACAGAGACCTTACTTGAAGAAAATGTTGCCCAGAACCTGACTTTACCTTGTCAATTGTCAACAAATTGCTTTTCCCAGAAGTAGATGAAGGTTTTGCCATTGGCAGTTTGCCAACTGCCTTTGTGTTTGTTTCCTGAGTTTTCTGTTCCTCTGTCAGGGGCAAACTAGCATTTTTTGTAGGAGACACACAACTTTTAACAGGGCTGTTGTTAGGAGGAGCAGGAGGAGCACGTACTTTGCCATCTGACACAAGTTTATGCGATACCTTCTGAAAACAAGGTGGCAGCTGACATGCCAGGCTATCCTGCACACAGTATGTCTCCCGTTTAACAGCCCTGGGACTTATTGCTATATTTTTGTTTCTCAGTATCTTCAGCTTTGACTTTGAGTCCTCCACAAATGTTTCTACAATCTTGTTTTCCTGTTCTTCTGATTGGCTTATTTTACTCTCCTTGTTCTTGCTTCCAGTCTCTATCTGCAGTGCCAACAAATGAGCTTCTTTGAAAATTTCCACAAATTTCTCTCCTTGAAGTGGGCTCCACATGAGTTTATCATCAGAAGCAGACACACACTTTTTTGCTTCAATACTGGCAGCAATACATCTTTCTTTGTGTCCCACAGGTCCAACAAAAACTTCATCTTCATTTCCACTACAAAGAAAAATAGTTTAGCCCAGCACCTTACGTGTGTCAATTCTGAAGGGTGTACAGTACTTACATTACTTACCTTGTTGAAGAGAGTGAAAGGTCAAAATCAAACTTTTCATCAGTCAGAAGAGGAAAGTCTGAAACTATAACAAAGATTTTATCACAGCATGGATTTGCAATGAAAATGATTGCATTATGCTTTGACAATTTGGTGAGTGATGTCAACTGGCAAAAAAAGCTTTAGCTACCAAGTTTAAAAAATTAAACTTAGAAAAACATGCTTTAGGTCCAAGAAATTTAAGTTACAACTGCGAATATGATCATAATTGTGAGATGCCCAAATATTCTGAAACAGCTCAATGGTGATTTCTAAGCAGCTGTAACAGGAACATGGAACACAGCTCATCAGCAGCCTCCAATTAAAATGAGCGAGAACATGTAATCTAGAGCTATGTGACAATGCATTTGTCCCATTCGTCAGTTCTTTTCTTGTTCAGGCTACCACAGAACAGTAGCAGGAACCAGTGAGAAAGGCTCCTTTTCTTATTAGTTAACAGATACACTAAATAAATCAGCAGCTGATGGATAAGGAAAAGGGAGGAGCTCAGATTAGATATATAGAAAGGAGGTTGATGACATCAGTCACTATTACACAAGCTTTAGCACCATGCTCCACAAGCTCTCAGGAGGCTTCTGAGACTGGCAACAGCAGCCCATCCAAGGAAATGAGTACACAGAACATGAGATAAAGCAGACAGAGGTTGTCTACTGATATGAGCTGTCCTAACCTATAACAGGGAATATACCACATGGAGAATAACTCACCATATTCTACACCTACCATTGCTCATGCAAATATCCAGTTTTGCTTCAGTCACATGACTCAGGCTATGTGCTGACATTTCTTTTTTTTCCTCCATAGTACCTGGAAAATATAGAAGTAGACATGCAGGAGGTTTAAAAAAAAACCCCAAAACCGAACAACAACAGGGTCACGGACTTTGATGATACTGCTGAATTAGTGAGGGGGTAAACATTCCCTCTGAAGACTCTCATACTTAGGGAGTGCCACACAGAATCACAGAATAGTTAGGGTTGGAAGGGACCTCTGGAGGTCATCCAGTCCAATCCCCATCAAGGCAGGGTCACCTGGAGCAGGTTACACAAGAACGCATCCAGGTGGGTTAGGAATATCTCCAGAGTGGGAGACCTCACGACCTCCCTAGGCAGCCTATTCCAGTGCTCTGCCACCCTCCATGTAAATAAGTTCCTACTCACGCTGAAATGAAACTTCCTGTGTTTTAGTTTAATTTAGTATTACTACTCATCCTGTGGCTGGACACCACCGAAAAAGTGGTTTATGGGATGCCACA
>NW_008246057.1:4581275-4591226 GCF_000691975.1 Corvus brachyrhynchos | reverse complement strand
GGTGCTGGCAGCAGCGCAAGGGAAAGCCTCAGCAGCGTGTGGGCATTGCTGAACGTCTCACCTTGAGGCCGTGCCGGCGTGCGCGGTGATTCCAGGCAGCACCGCCGTGCTGGCTGCGGTGGGGCCAGCGCGCCGATTCCTGTGGTGTCGTTGACACCTTTGCTGGATATGGTTTTCCTAGTAATTTAACTTTAGAAGTGAAGCTAAACGGAGGTTCAGCTTGGGCATAAGGGGAATTTAATCACAGAAAGCGCGATTAGACATTGGAATGGGGTGCCCAGGGAGGTGGTGGAGTCATCATCCTGGAGGTGTTCAAGGAAAGACTGGATGTGGCACTCAGTGTCATGGTCTGGTTGTCACGGTGGTGTTCAGTCAAAGGCTGGACTCAGAGGTCTTTTCCAGCCTAATGGATTCTGTGATTTTGTGAAGGGGATGTATATCTAATCCTAAAGTGGCATAAGGAATAGCAAGATGCCTGGATGTCAGTCCCAACTGTGGATTGTTATTATCAGTCCCATTAATACAGCCTGACTGATAGGGTAGTTTTAAAAGTAGAACCGTGTTAGTAAAAAACACTAGGAAAACACCACTCTTCACATTTCTTCTAACATTTAATGCTGCACAGTGCTTAGGGTTTTCTCTTAATGCATGCATGGCATCAGAAATTGTGTTCCAGTGATGTACTCTGTTCCAAGTATTTTGGGATGACTAAATCACTCGGCTGGAATTTATCAGCTGAATAAGAATAGTTAATCATAACCTACAGGTTTTCATATAGATAAAATACTCTCTAATCTTTTTTCCACTTAACCATTTGTAATTTTCTACCTTTCATGGAGCCACACAAGCAGTATGTATGTAACTTGAGTATATAGCTAGTATCCTATGTATTGACAAATAGGCTGGGACAAATAGGCTTCTGTGCTGAATATTAACATGCTCACCTCACACTTTTCCTCCCTTCAAATGACATGAGGAGTCCCTCCTGGCTGGCAGTGGTCAGTTGCATGGGGAACTGTCAGGCTTAGTTGCTTGTAAAACAGGCCAATCTTCATTGTTACAGTTTCTCTCTTCCAGCTTTTTACATCAGGATTTTCTACTTTGGTGTTTTCCTCATTGGTTCCAGTGACACAGTTTTGCTCACATGGCTGAACAAACTCAGTCTTAATTTTCTGGAGTGTAAGTGATTTTTCCAGGACGTATTTGGAAAGATGATGCAAGAAAGTGTTTTGGGAAAGAAGGGTTTTGGTCTGCCTTTTTAAATTGCAAATTTAAATGTGTTTGTTTACAAGCCCTACAAATCATTACAGGGGCATTGAATTGATTATGCTAAACTCACCATTAACCCAGCTGATCATACAACACCCAGCTTGGGAGAAATTCTGCATTGGCACAGCCTCTTGTTAATTAATGGCTCCAGGTGGTCAGGGAATAATAGGATGTACGTGACTTTGTTACTAACCCTAGATATCTAAATGTGGGGTTTTGTGCTGATAGATTACTTATTGACTGCTTATTGAATGTGATCATGTCATAGAAGTCAAAGGTTTAATAAAAAAGGCACCTACTTTTTTCATAAAAAATATTTGTTAGAGCACATGTAAGTGATGGTGGCTTGAAATGTCACTCCAGGCAATTTAAACCAAATTGCAGAAAGGAACTAAGTTTTACCCCAAAATAGCCTGTGATCGAATAGAAAGTAATTCTAAGCTACAGCTCATCCTGCATGTTTCATCACCAGCACCCTCCATCTGTGCATTACTTGTGTTGTTATGAATTTGGCAACACTTCAGCAGCAAGCTACTGTTTATGAGATCCCAGCAGCTAAAAGAAGCTAGTCATTGGGATTACTCATTACTTGCCTTGTGAACTGCTCAAGGGAATTTCTTCAAGAACTATGTCAAAATCAGCTTTAGAAACCATTAATTTGAGAGCTTTCATTGACACATAACAAGTGCTCCAAGATTATTGCTGGTCAAGTTGGTGGGCTTGGAAGGAAGATTCTTTTTGTTGGTACTGAGAGAAAATTTTCTCATTTTGTACAAGGAAACGAGGATAAAAAAGGCTCTTTTCCTCTGCAAGAAGAAATCTGACGCAGTGGGAACTCAATCCCCCAGACAACATGAATGCTTGCAGAAGGTAAGCTGCATATACTGCATTCCCCTCAGGTAGGAATAGAAAAGCAAACTATTGGCAGAATATTCCTCTCGTGGTCCTCACATGATGCTCCCAAATGATCATGAACTGTTATTTGATTTAGAGCTACGCATGACAGACTGTCCTCATATAAATGTTAAATGTTTAATTCTGCAACTACCTTCTGTACAAGCTCAATGGCAGAACTTTTGTTTTATTGATGAATACCCTTTTGGAGATTGCATTTCCTAGTCTTTCAGTTTTAACAAATTAGTTTTGACAGCTCTCTTCCAAGTATGTGCATAAGTATGTAATTTGTGGTTTAAAGTTCTTTTTTACTCATAAGCTGTATCTGTGCTAACATTTGTGGTAATCTCTACTCTTCTGTCATAGTAACAGCAGGAACATGTATGAACCAGACCTGCAATACATCTAATACATCTCAGACCCCTTCCTAACAAATGTGAAAATCACAAGCTAATTAATCTCCTTTTGGCATTCCAATTCAGATGTAATCGTGGACATTAAACATTACTTTTCTCTTAAGAAAAAAAAAAAAAAACCAAAAAACAAAGGCAGCAGGAACAAGGACTCAGCACTGGGGCTTAGCAGGCAATTTTCAGTGGAGATAACAGTAACTGGAGGTCTGTTGCCATAGGTGAATAATTCTAGTTTCAAACCCTTTAGAAAAGATGACAAACCAATGTTAAATGTTACTGCAGAGAATCCTGCAATATGCTTTGCATACTTACTCCTGATGGGTATCTTTGCCTAATGAATACCTTGACACAAGTCCCCTCTGAAAAGCAGAGATAGAAAAACATGCCGGAGCAGGATGGGAAGCTCACATGCTGTACTTATTCCCGTGGATTAAAGCTTTGGAAACTGGTAATTTTTTATTTGAACCCTGCCACTTTCATACTATTGCAAAATGAAAGGGTATGTTTTTTCTCATACAATGATCTGTATCAACAGTGAGGAGTAAGAGCACTGTTTCCTCTAACAAGCCCATACCCAGTCTCTCTGCCTGTCAGTGGGAGAGAAATACCAAATGGCTGGTAAATGTTTTGCATTTCCAATTATAGAAATTATTTTATTAGCTGCAGACAGTTTGAAGAGCTCTTTCCCAAATCTAGTCAATGATACAATGCACACTCTGGATTTCATTACAAACAGTATTGAACTGTTAAAAAAAAGAATAATTTTTAACCTTAATCTTGCTTTTTGTTATGTCAGGATACATTCTCTTCGTGCTCACAGACAGAAAACTAATGGAAACAAAATTGAGAACTGGCACAGCACCTCTGGGTTCAAGTACCAGCATGGAGATGATCTTGTTACGGTCCACACCCTTTACACAGTGATCATCATGATCCTTCTAGTGGCACTCTGGGGAGCCTGGTCAAGAAAGGATTCATCCTTATAGCAGCAATATAGCAACTTTCTTTGTCAAATATTTAAAGAAGTATTTGTGTCAATTATCCATACTCAAGAGGAAGAAAAAAAAATCAGCCTATTTCAGTTTATTTGAAACTGCTTAAATGGTTGCTACTTGTGGAAGTGAATCTATGAAGCAATTCAACGGGCCATGCACAGAACATAATTTTGTGAAGAACATAGACCTGTTTGACCTGTACACATTTCTATTACACTCAGCATGTATATGAAAGTTTAAGCACCATATTCTAGAAAGAAGAATTCAACTTCTGTTTTAGTGTTTTGTATGTCCACCCCAGCCTTCCATTTGTGCACTTGTCGAGTCTCTACCTCTGCTAAGTTTGCCTGTCCCAATCCATGATAAAAACATACAATAGAAGGAGGGAAATAATCTGCCATGTCACAACAACATAGGAAAAAATAATCAATAAACCCAGCTATTCTGCCAGCAAAGGAAGATCACTGAAAAAGTTGAATTCTCATCTCCATTGCTGAAGAGAGTTTGTATGGGACTTGCATCCATTATTTTTAACTTATGGTAATGACTTTATAAGCTCAGGAATAAAACTATGAAATGAGCTGTATTTCTGAATCCTTTGTCACAGCTGGCTCAGTTTTCAGTCTTGTATAATTTATCTGCAACCACCACTTGCTTTTCCATAATTCATTAGCATCTCATGGCAGCAGCAGCTTCTACATACACCAGCCCATCACTGATGGGGGGCATTCCATACTCCCACATTTTCAGGGAACAGGGAAGTAACCCCACTCAGACAACCTGCAAGCTTTCTGAATATAGAGCCGGTTGACAGTTTCTGTTCAACTCTTTGTTAGTTGTCTACTCCTGATGAGCACAAGTTATTGGACTGGCAGTTTGGAGGGGCAGTGACTGTTGGAGACAATAGTCCAAGCCTTGAGAGCTTAAACTCAGCTTAAACCCCAAATTTTAGCATTGGCTAAACTAATAAATAGTATCCCAATTAAAAAAAAAAGAAACCTGCAAGATATTTAGACATTTTACACACTCACATAGGTAGACACTTGTAATTAGGTAGTACCTGCAGACAACACAATTCTTCTAAGTATTGTGTACCCCATTTTGGTATCCATCCGTAATCAGGAGGGGTACATAAACTGAAATGTCTCTGAGAAGAGCTCCATGGCATAGCTCCAGGAGTGTTAACAAAGCTCAGTGTAGCACCAGAGACACCGATGTCAGCTCTCAGCAGGCAGTGAGGTGGCTGGAATTGGTGTTCCTCCATTGATGCTGCACTCAGCCAGTGTTACCCTACCAGGGCAAACACCCTTGTTAAGGCACCTGCATGCTATAACAGGATTATACCTGCATGCTTTAACATGCTTAAAGCACCTAGGGCAAACACCCTTGTTAAGGCACCTGCATGCTTTAACAGGGGAGCGGTGCTTTGGTGATGCTCCCTAAAGAACAGCACACAAAGGAATACTTAAAAAACCAGATGATTAGCACATTAAATACATTGTCACAGAACATAGGGACCCAGCTATAAAACATGTAGCACGAACATTACAAGTGAACACAAAAGGATGGCAATGTACCTTTGAAGTACACGAGATGGTAGAGGGACCTATGCATTCTGACAGCAGCAAAAAACCTCTGGTGATCAGGGCTGTGGGACAGACAGTGGCCTCAGTGTGCTGGAAGTCAAACACAAAATCCCAAATGCACCCCACCTAGGGAAAAAAAAACCACCTAGAACAATTGACCACACATCATAATTAAGCATTTAGTTGTTAAATTTATAAATTCTGCAGGTATAATCCTGGCTCTGAAGCACTGGAGGTCCAAATAAGGTCTTGAAAATACTTCAGCTTCCTCTTTCACCTTGTGATAGAGGAGATGAGGTATGAAAGTTCAGAAGAGACTGCAGCAGAACATTAAATGTTTTGTAAAACATATTTTTTTCTTATATTTTTGCGTTTCAGAAAACAGCCTTGGTTGATTTAGTGGTAACATTAGAGATCTAAATTAACTAATTTTTAATGTGTTCAGAAAGACAAGTGTATCTTTGCAGGGTGAACAAAATCTACTTTTATTACCAGTTTTTGTAAAGAACTCATTTAACTTGGATAATGCAACCACACCTAGGGAAAACCTGTGGTCTTGCATGGCATAGTTTTCAATGCAAACAGTCCCAAATCATCTGCCTGACTGAATGATACTTTGGAGACTTCAGGTCCCAAAATAATTTCCTGTAAATCCACCCATGAAAACACCTCATTTGGGTCTCACAGTAAATCACAATTTAACTTATGTCAACAGTAACAAGCTATTTAATGTCTCTACACCAATGAAATAGATGGACAAGAAGCAGAAACTGGGAACCCAAGTTTGGAAATTGTGTCAAAACTTTTATGCAGCGATCATTTTATTACTATTTCTCCTGTATTAAACAGACTGGACAAACATTTTACACATGTTCAAAAAAGGCAATGGTTTAAGTAAACCTGTCTGCTGTTATTTTAAACTACCAAAACATTGTAGTTCAGCCAGTAAGTCTTATGATATATTCCATGTACCAAATGGACTGTCAGAAAATGAAAACAAGTCTCTTATTTTTTTTCCATGGTCATTCTCACATGCTGATGTTACACACTTTTGAAGACTCAAGTCCTTCCAAGCTCCATTTTTTGCTACTGCCTCACATTTCCCTTTAGAGACGATGATGCATTCTGTAAAGCCATCTTTAAAGCAAGAAGTCAGCACAGGCATTTGTCCCAAATCCTTTGATAAACCTTGCAATTCCCTTGGTACTTTGTAACTAAATTTGCCATTGGTCTGCTTGGTAAGAAAAGGATGGTATTTGTACTACTGTGTTTTAACTAAGGGAAGACTTAACTGAAATCAAAATGCGAAACAGAAGCTGTATATTACTGTATTAAATACAGAAACAGACAAAACCAGGTCTACATGTCAGTTCACTCGTCTGTTTACTGTACTGGACAACATTTGAACTCTAACTCAGACTACCTCTCCCTCAAAATATATTTTGTTTTCCCAAACATTATGCATAAGAATAACTCTCCCAAAGATCTTTTAAGTACACAAATCATAATACCTCAGAGAACTTCAGAAAAAAAAATGCAGACAGCTACACAGTTTTATGTACATCCCAGAAAAATACTACAGCATAAAAATAACAAACAGGATGGATTTCTACCTAATTAGGACATTAGTTTTACTTGAACAGGATGCCTGCCTGTGATTAAATGATATACACGCAGGGCTGTTGCACCTGGTCACTACTGGAAATCAATAGTCCTCTTAGTTCCCTTTGATGGCCTTTCCTAGCACTGGTTCAAAAAACCAAGACAAGATTTATGATCCTTTCAGAATGCTATGTAAGCTCTATTAACAATTTAAGTGGAGACAATCTATGGTGCAGATTTGTCTGTGAATTCTGCACTTGGAACGACTTCAGCATCACATGTATCAGTGTTATGAAGTAAAAGCACCACTTCTTATCCTTTAATGCCAGCAATGGATGACATCAGACTGTCAGGTGCTAACACCACAGCATTATCCACACTGACCTTATTCTTCATTGCACACATCTCTGGTGCACCTGCTCCACATTGCCATTGGCTGCCACACTGCTTCTCTGCCCCTTCCTGTCCTCAAAGGGTGGGCAGCAATTCTATCCCAGTAGCAAAAAGAGGGAGATGCTGCTGATTATTTATGGAAAATTTCCTTTTCCTAGTCCATCAGAAATACTTGGGCTGTAAAGACACCTTTTCTGGCAGTAGTATTGTTAAAGGGATATCATCCATCAGGTTGCCAAACCAAAACAAATCAGAGCACGGTTAATAAAAAGTATTTACAATGTTTGAACCCTGTCTGGGACTACCAAAACATTTGACGAAAGAGTAAGTACACATTTCCAAGCCTTTTGTTTAAGTTCAGCTTACAGTACTGGCAATTTTCCCTTGTCAAGAAAAGGGACAGAAATGCCAATGGCAAATTCTGCTTGGCCTGGCAGAGTTGCTCTCTGTGCTTAGAACACAGCTCAGGTTACCCTTGTGTCCAAGCTTGGTTAAAGCTCAGATGTTATCAAACTACTCAGTACTACTTCACTTCCTCTGAAATTTATTTCCACATTTTCACAAAACATCTTTTGTTGACATTCTGCAAACAACACTATCCAATAAGGTGCCGATTTTTTCTTCCTGTGGAGTAACTTTGTACACCTGCAGAAAAAAAAAGAACAAGAAAAACAGGAAATATGTATAAGGAAGAAAAAAACTGATGACATACCTTCTAAAAATACGTACACAAGAAAAGATTATTCCCCTCTTCCCCACTTTTACATTGGAAATTCCTACCTTCTTGTGACTACAAGACAAAATTTGGACTGAAGCAAATTCTGAAACTGCAAGAACAAGGAAAGCTATGAAACTGAATGAGAGCAGCACTTCTAACTCCACATGTTAAATGCTACGATTTGTTCAATTTTATTCATATGTTTCCTATCAATACTTTGACAGACATCATAACGATTATTTAAGTTACTTGAATTTTATCATGTAGGACACATATGCTTCAAAATACCTATTTAGCATGTGGTAATCTGTTAAGAGCATACATGCCCTAAGACAGCTCCTAACAGCTAATTGACATGTTTTTACTTTAACCACCCCTACAGGGACTATCTATGTACTTAAGATTATGAAACTGCTCAGGACTGAAATTTTTAATTAAATGAATATTTGCCTGAGAAAACAGGAAGAAAAAGTGCTTGGATGGTAGGCAGCAATTTGGAATTTATTTTTATGGTCAAATTCCCTGACAACATTAATAATTTGAAGACTTAAACTTTGTGATGTTAGGGTGTGACAACTAAAACTTGTTTCAACTAAAAAATTCTAAGAAATAATGAAGGTCCACTTAAAATGAGTTGTCCACTTGTGCTAAAGAAATACAGATCCTAAGTTAATTATGTCTGTTGATATTCAATCAGACAACTAAATAAACTATCCCTCTTCTCCATGTCAGTCTTCTCTTTTGGCTACACACCTTTTTAACTTTGGCAGTGTCTGTTAGTTGGGGGAGCTCATCTAGGGAAACCTGCTCGCCTTCCACCTGAGATGCTATATCCGCCAGATTTACAGTCTTGTCTCCATCCACAACCAGCACAATGAGTACTGCTGTGTCGCTGTCTGAAATGCCAAACTTTTTAAATGCATCTGAAATCTGAGAAAAGATAAAAAAAAAATTAAAATATTATGAGTCACTTTCTGACTACATATAAGGAACCTTTTCAGTTACTGTGTCAGATACACCAACAGTATAAATTGACAGACATTTTACATTAATGGAATTCTGACAAGCTACAAACCGTAACAGCATATTAGCGTTATTAAAAATAACAGTAGCTTCTACTAGTAGCCAGGTAGGCTGTTAAATGAATACATGTACTTAGTTTGGATGTGTGGATCTTAGCAAGCTTTTCTGGCAAAAAAGAAATTTGTTCAATAAATCTTACATTGTTGCTTGGTGAAAGGCTGAAAATAATTTCTGCATAGAGTGTTCTGGTCTTCATTTTACCTATCTTCTGTAGATGCACTGCTTTGTTGGCTGCCACAAGAATCTGAAAAGGATCTACAATCTGTAAAACACAACAGAAACAGTTATACAGAATTTTAACATACTGTTTTGAAATATGAAAAAAATCCTGACCACTTCATTTTTATAGCCTAATTCTAACAAAAAAGGACTAGATTCTAAAACTATTTATGGGTTTAAATGAGAACAAAGGCACCAGATAGTCGATTCTTGACAGCATGAATCAATTAGCATTAGATTACACATGAAGCAGATTTAAACCGCTCCACCAAGCAGGATGTGAAACGAATCAAGACAACAATTGCTTTGGCCAATCCTGCCAATGCTGTGTTTTACACAGACCAACCCTTCTGCTGTAGGACATAGTAATGAAATCAAAGGAGGGCATTTGCGCAGAGCCTGGAGGACGCGCAAAGCAACTCGTGGGACAGCGACTGAGAGCACGGGTCGTCCTTCACTGAGCTCCCCCGAGGATTTCCACACCGACAGGGCGGCACACGCGTTCACTCACCATCGCGGGGTTTATCAGTGCTCCGTCAATGGATCCTTCCATGGCTTTTTTCCGCAGAGCAGCGGCATTTTTCACGTGCTGGAAGAGGAGCAGCGTGACACTGCGGCCAGGGAACAGCCCCAGCCGGTGCGTTCGCTCCATCCCGGCCGCCCCAGGGTATCGGTGGCACGGAGGCGCCGCTCGTCCCGTGGACAACGCAGCGCTACCGACACGCGGCCACTCAGACCGGGGGCTCAGCGCTTCCGACAGGAATCCCCAATGTCCGGGC
>NW_008246057.1:4565977-4581185 GCF_000691975.1 Corvus brachyrhynchos | reverse complement strand
ACAGCGCGGGCCCTACATGGACGAGGTGTTCCACGTCCCGCAGGCGCAGGCCTACTGCCACAGCCTCTTCCTGCAGGTCAGGGAGGAACTCATCCTTGCAGCAGCAGTGTAACAGCCGCTCGGGGTCGAGGGTGGCCGAAGGCGGGTTTTGTACCGGGGTGGAGGAGCAGCGCGCCTGGCAGCGCACACGGAGTTCAGAACCCTCCGGGCAACAATGCCAGGAGCTGTCTGGGCCTCCGGGCCGAGCGAAGGGGCCGTGGCGGGGGGGGGTAGCCGGGCCGCTGTGTCGGGAGCGCTCCGTAACGCTGTGTGTGTCGCGTCGCAGTGGGACCCCATGATCACCACGCTGCCCGGCCTGTACCTGCTCTCGGTGGGAGTGGTGAAGCCCGCGGCGTGGCTCCTCGGGTGGACGGGAAGCGTGGTGTGCTCCGTGGGAATGCTCAGGTTCATCAACCTCCTCTTCAGTGCTGGGAACTTCTATTTACTGTATTTGCTTCTGTTCAAGATCCATCAGAAGAATAAGGTACGGTCAGAGTAAAATAATTTTATGCACTTGTACATGCAGCTTTGATGGCTTAGTGTATGTTCCCTTCACTACATATGTGAGCTGTTCTCAGTTTTCTGTAACTGCAAGTACCACCACCAGTTTGGCCAAGAAGACACATTCCTATTCTCTAATTTTTTTTAATATCTTTTTTCTCGTACAAGGTGCAGTCCTCTAAAATTTCATTCTTGCGCATAACTACAGGGAGTCCCATTGAAATAAAAGTTAGTACATATGCAGACTTATTATCCGAAGGTCTGAATGCTCATCTACTTGGGATTACTAGGAGTCCTCACAGAGCTTGAACAGCAGCTCCTCAGCTGCTCTGTGAGCAGCCTGTGTTGTTTATGTGGACTTCTTCTTCTTCAGCTGCAGGCATTTGATTTTGTCCGTGTTGAATTACATCATATTTTTGTTATCCCATTCCTCCAGCCTGTGTGGGTGACTCTGGATGACACCTGTACTCTTTAGTAAATTGCCTGGTCCCACCCATGTAGTGTCAACTACAGACTTGATGAGAGTGTACTCTCACTGCTTTCTTGTCTTTGATAAAGACATTAAACAGGACAGGTCCCAGTACAGATCCCCGTGGTACTTGGGTTGTTACTGTCCTTTGGGTAGAGTGTGACCAGTTCACCATCCAGCCAGTTTTTACCTGTCTAGCTGTCCGTACATCATACCGTAACAGTTCAGCTTGGATACAAGAATGCTGTATATTTAAAATTCTGGAGCATCCACCACTGCAGTAAATAGATGGTTTTAGTGGTTAATGGCTTCTTTAAAATCCTTCATGTTAGTAAAGTTACTTAGTTTAACTTTTAACCTTAAAACATTTTTTCCTGTTCCCTGATAACTGAAGGATTCCTTTACTATAAAGAAAATTTCTTTTGGTGTATTTTCTTAGAGAAACCTCTTCATTTTTAAGCACATGATAACACTACAGAATTAGATCAGATAAATTGTTTCCACTTTTAATTTTATACTTGGAAGTGGAAACATAAATGTAAGAAAAAGTTTCATGACAGTAGTCTAAGCATTAAGTAATACTTGGACACTTCGTTGACCTCAGCATTTTCTCTATTCCTCTTTCCTGTAAGGTGGTGAGTGGCTATTTCACCCCACACTACATCATTCAGAAACATCATGCAACATTTTATCATGTTGTGGTTTGTGGTGTATCATGTAGTGAGTGGGATGATTGGGAAGAGTTTTTAACTGCCTGTCTCCTACCTTTTTTAAAGTTTCTTTTCTGACTCATGAATTATAATGAGGATAAATAATAAAAGCTGCATTAAAGATCAGAAACTTGGAGATGACCTCTCTGTGGACTGGGTTCAAGAGAGGTGATAGTAGAGGCACAAAATGGTGCTGTCTCACAGATAAACAGAATCTCATTATGAGATTGCAGGGGCATAAACCATTGATTTTACTTTCTTCTGCCTATTAGTGCAGCCTTTTTATCCAAGGTATGGGGGCAATTATGCTCCCACCATGATTTTAATGCCACAAATACGTGCACACCTGACATGTGAAAGAAGTTGGTGTATTTTTGTTGCCATATTTTTAACTCACCTGCAGTAATGTTTTGTACTTTCCACTTGGATTTTAACATTGTGTAACTGTATTAACATCACAGGAGCTTAAGAAATATATAGCATTTGTGCAATAATGGAAACAAAGAGCATAGGAGATGTTATATTGTGTTAATGGAATTCTCAAGAATGATACTAGTTTTCTTTTAATTTATTATTTTATTAGACATTGTCTAACCACATTTTTCTGCTTCTTTTTTAGGCTGTGTCTGGTTTCCAGAGAATCTTGTCTACATTAACTCTTGCAATGTTTCCCACCCTTTATTTTTTTACATTCCTTTATTATACAGATCCAGGATCAGTATTTTTTACTCTCTTTTCCTATTTAATGTGCCTTTATGGTAACCATAAAACTTCTGCTCTCCTTGGATTTTGTGGCTTCATGTTTCGTCAGACGAATATTGTGTGGACAGTTTTTTGTGCTGGAAATGTTGTTGCAGAGAAGCTAAATGAAGCCTGGAAGATTGAGTTGCAGAAAAAGAAAGATGAAAAGATTTCTTCCAGGAAAGGATCATTTTCCGATTTGACCAGAATACTGCAGTTTCTTGTTGAATATCTCACATCACCTAAAAACTTAGTTACACTTAGTGCTTTAACTTGGCCATACATCATATTAGTATCTCTATTCTTTGTTTTTGTCTTTATCAATGGTGGAATAGTTGTTGGTGATAAAAGTAGTCATGAAGCCTGTTTGCACTTTCCTCAGCTGTTCTATTTTCTGTCCTTTACAGTTTTTTTTTCATTCCCTCATTTATTGACCCCTACTAAAATCAGGAAATTCCTTTTGTCATTGCGAAAGCACCCTGTGCAGTATAGCTTAATCGCTGTCATCTCTTTATTCCTGATCTGGAAATTTACCTACGTCCATAAGTATTTACTAGCAGATAACAGACACTATACATTTTATGTCTGGAGAAAAGTGTTCCAAAGACATGAGCTTGTAAAATACCTGTTAGTTCCATTCTATATATTTGCTGGCTGGAGTTTTGCTGATACACTAAAATCAAAATCGATATTCTGGATCTTAATGTATTTTGTATGTTTATTAGCAGTCACAGTTCCTCAAAAATTGCTAGAATTTCGTTACTTTATTTTGCCATTCTTAATATATAGGCTCAATATTCCATTTCTGTCACTATATAGACAACTTCTGGAGCTGGCTTTTTACGTTTTAGTAAATGCTGTTACCTTTTATCTTTTTCTAAACAGAACATTCAAATGGGAAAATAGTGATGAAGTACAGAGGTTTATGTGGTGACTTTTTTTTTGGTACTTTTATACCTGTAGGAAAACACTATTCTGTTTCAGGACTGGGCTCTGGAATGAAACAATGTCTTTTGCATCATGTAAGGACTGTTTTCCCTAGTTGGAATTGGGAAGTAAGCTCTTTGCTTATATTGTTGCAACCAAATGCAAGATCTGTTATAATGTGAAGATACTCCAGATGTTGAATTCATGAGAATTTTAAAATTCAATATGAGGGGAAATGTGAGAACACCTTTCTGTAATTACTGTAAAATAAGGGAGATGTTTACTGTCATTTTTCATGATAATAAAGTATTATATGACATGCCCTTGAAGGAATAACAGTTCATAAGTATGTTTCAGAGGTTTCTCTTTTAAAAAAGAAGGATTTCAGTATTCAACCTTTTTGTTTATTTATCTGTGCGCATATTTATTCCTCAGATCAGGCCATTTCCTTCTAGGTTTACTAGTTGTCAGGTATAAACCACTGCTAAAGTACAATGTTTTCAAAACCTCCTATGTCTCACTGAGTTTTCATCACTTTTTTGTCAGTAAATGCTTACATTAGTTTTATAAACAGAATGTAGGCTCTTAAATCATTAGAGCATTTTGAACATTTTATTTCAAACTGGTATTTAGAAAACACAGTGGAGGCTATGTGCGTGTGCGTTCTTTGAGGCAATAAATGTTACTGTACAAGAAAAGATAAATTGCAGTTGATTATGTGACCTATAAGAAGGGGAGTAATTTACAGATGTCAGACTGTAACATGCAGTGGATTGCAGCCTCTTAAATAATTGAGCTTTTATGTCCTGTGGTTCTGGGCTTACAGGTTTGTGCTGAAATCAGCTCGAGTGCACTCCTGAGTTGCACAGAGTATTTCAAAGATCTTTGATGTGTAATCTTCAGTAAGTACTAATGGCATTACTGAACTAGTCTTTTAAGTATTTTTCATGTTTATACAAACTTAATGGAACTTGAGTGTATATATTTTGTTTTACAAAGGCAAAATGCAATGTATATATACATATATGTATGTATATGTATTTAAAAGCATCTAGTGTGCATTATCAGAAAAAATGAAGCCTGTAATGGTTCCTGTCAGTAATGACTTTATTAAGTCTGAAAAATATTTGATTGCTAAAGTGTGTGGCAGAGGAGGGTGGTGTCCAAAACTTCAGGTACAGTGTAGCCTCTTTAAAGTCGTTATTGTTCTGTAATGAAAATACTGCAGCCAGATCTGTGCAAACATCATATTATCGGCACTCAAGTCACTCTGAAATGGAATTGTTTTTCAAGGGGTCAGTACTAGTGAGTTACAGATTCAGGTCAATACTGTTACTGTTTTCTTTTGCAACATTAAGACATTAAGATCAGTGTCCTGGCTCCAGTTCCTTCCCTGTACTAACACTGTGGGTGTGGTGAGCTCAGATTCTGATCAGTGCCTTCGCAGCCCTGTTTCTCCTAAGGAAATCCTCAAGCCACTCTTCAATGAGTAGGTGTGTTTGTATTGAATTTAAGATATCTGCCAGGTCACTCTTTGCTTCTTGGCCTTTTGCCAGCCTGGTAATTTGTTGTCAGTGTGTACCGTAGGGAACACCATTTTCAATCATTCCCTATTTGCTTCTTCAAATTGAAGGGAAAAGAGAAACCTGAAATGGGTTGCTTTTGAAGAATCCAGCATGGTTCTGGCAGAGTCCAGATATTGTGTTGCGATTTCAGTGTCACAGATTTGGGAGGGGAAGTCTTGCGTGCCTTCTGCTTCCAATTTTGTTTTTGTGTGCCATGCCAATAAAATCATAAGATAAAGAGCATTTGCTGCCTTGAGTACAACTTCATTTGTGCCCTGAAATACTGAGTTGGAATGGTAACATGGGAAGGCATGGGGCTCTGTCTAGTATTCTAAATTGTATCTTAGATCTGAGGGTTTTCTCTGGTTTTACATTGGGGAGCAGGTGTCCATTCCCTTGAGGAAAAGAAAATTCCCTTGCAGAGATCCCTGTGTAGTCCACAGGTGTTTTGTCCAGCATGTCTGTAGTTACTGGTTTCAAATACCTCTGATGATCAACACTGTTGAGAGACTGTTAGGCTTCCTACTTTTAACAGAAGTAGAAGCTGTGTTTCAAGTGAAAAGAGCTGGCTTAAACATGTACAACTTAAAAAGTTCTTTTTTGTAGTGAAAAGTGAATGCAAAAAGTCCACCAAAATTTAGAGCACAATACCTTTCTAATGAGCTCCACCCCAGGAGACACTAGAAAAATTACTGTGACCTGCTGGGGCTGCTTAACCAGTATTATGAAATGGCGTAATATTTTGTAATGGAATTTATCACTATACTTACAGATTTTAATTTAAAAGTACAATTATGCTTAATATGTTTTGCTCATTTGAAAGCAGGCTGAGCTGATAAAAGTTTATTTAAAGAGGGAAGTTGATGAATTACTAAAGTATGAAAGGAGAACATATTTGTAGAATAAAGCTATATTTTTACTTTTGCCTATGAGCCTGGTAATATTGCAGGTAATATTCAATGTTGGCCAAGTCAGTCCAGGAATCAGGATGGTTATATTTGTATCAGAATTGGTCATAAAGAAAGGTCTCCAAATTCCGTCAGTATTTCCTAGAACTTTGACAAATAGCACTAGCACTATTGAAATTCATTGAAAAATGGATTTTAGTATTTTGCTCCTGAAATATTATCTAGTTTAGCTGTTAGCTGTTTTCCTTAAAGACATGCAGAAAGGGTTGTATTTATCCTGCTTTATGTTGCCAAGGTCTTCTAGATTCAATAGAACCATAATTGCTTACTTTAGGTTAATTCTCAGCAGGTGTCATTTGGCAATGAAATGTCTTAAAACAGCTTTAAAACGTTCATGTCTTGTAAATTTTATTAGTTACTAATTTAGAATGAAGTCACACTAATTTCTTAAAGTATCCAAGGTAAAACCAAAAATGGCATAGCTAGCATTTCTATAATGGCTGCTTAAAAAAAAGGGCTCAGTTTTTTTCTTAGAGAGAAAGATGATTTTTCAGTAACTGTTGGAATAATAAAAATAGCTGAATAGTCATAGCATGGCTGAATTGTTTTGAAGTGGGGGGAAAAAATACAAATAGTTGAACAATTTTTTTTCTTTCAGTTAAAAAAATGTTGTTATTCATCAAGATAGGAAGTTTGATAATCCTTTATGCTGTGAACTGCATTTCCTGCTATTTGTGAGCATTCTATATTTCATTCCTTTTAACTTCTTTGACAACAAATGTTCATGTTCAAAATTAGCAAGAATTTTATATCATAAGCGATGCTGAAATATTTTTTAATCTGTTAATTTTCTAGAGGGTTGATAAAGAAGATGGATTCCTTCTGTTAGAAAGTAAGGAAAAGTATTCTGTAGTGTCTGGGGGCGGTTGGTTTTTGTCCTGTTAATGCAGCTCTGATGTTTTCTGTTGTTCACAAGGTGGCAGTCCTGTGCTGTCTTGTTGAGGTGACCAAGTGCTTAGTGCAATGCTGCTTGAAATCATAATGTTGTTCCAGCAACACTTTGATAATTAGAATATTTCAAGTTCTCTCATGGCTGATTGCTTGTTTTAGTAACTGATTTAGCTATAATATCATTGTTAATTTTAAATGCGTATAGTATGTTAAGTTCTATTAATCTTAAAAGTGTCTTTCTGGCATTTTTTTCTGTTTGGGAAATTTCCATATCTGCTCTAAGAGAACAAAATGAAACTCGAAATCCTACTGTTGTAAAGATGTCATTGTTTTTAGCAGATTAGCAGATTTCCTTTTGGTGTTTTATTATTAAATTTCACAGTATTTTTACTTTCTTTGCATATTCATTCTATTTGTTGCTGTCTAAGAAGAAAAAAAACTGAAGGACAAATTGAGGAAAGCAGAGTAATTATGCTTTTGAGACTGACACATGGTGATTTTCTAAAATATTCACTCTTATTTGGGTGATGCACATTCGAACTATAAATGTTCAAGTGTCTGTTGGCCCTATAGTAGTCAATATACCTTCTTTTAAATGTGTCATCTAGTTCTTGCATAATGAAAAATTGTAAAGCCCAATCCATGAAAATGCTTCTAATTATCTTAAACTTTGTCTATATTCAGCATCCTAATTTTTTCCCCTGAAAAACTTTGCTCTCTTTGCTTATCCCTTGTTAGATTAGACATGCTTTTTATTTTCAATTCAGTGACATTCGTATGTTACCTGAGGCACGTTTTATAAAAAAACATCCTTCTTAAAAGTATGCTTTAGACGAATGCAGATAATTGGTGTTGCTAACAAACATCCTTTTGCCAACAAAAAGGATCTCTCCATGAGACAGAAATGCTAATCTACCTAGCCATGTGTAGCTAAAATGCCCTTAATTTGCCAGTTTTTCTGCTTGATCTCAGAGGATGCTTGGGACCTCACGCTGTTCCTTCAGCTTCAGGGATAGCTGGGATACAAGGAGCAGGAGGCAGCGGGGAGCGTGCGAGCCTGCCAGGAGCAGTAATGAGTGGGTGCTTTTGGGGGTTAGAGGGCACCACTGTACTTAGCAGAGCACTGTGGCTGGCTAAAACATGAGGTGATAGGGGAGAGCTGCTTGCCATACTTGAGTGGGAAAGTCTTCAGCTGCAAGAAGAATCTGCTTGTTGCTAGGGCACAGGGAGAATGATCCTCTGAAATCTGACAGTGAACTGGTTTGTTGGAAGATGTTTTAGTGCTTCACTGTGCATCTGTAAATAAAAACACTGTTCTTGCAGTGTTCAGGAAATATGAGCTTGAAACACAGCTATGTGTCACAAATGGGGAAGGGGTTGCTTTCATTTTCATGGAATCATAGAATCATTAAGGTTGGACAAGACTCCTAAGACCATTGAGTCCTCCTATCAACCCAGTACTACCTTTTTCACCACTGAACCATCTCCCCAGCTGCCACATTTGTGCACCTTTTTAACCCTTGGAGGGATGGTGATTCCACCACTTCCCTGGACAGCCTGTTTCAATGCCTGACTATCCTTTCCATGAAGAATTTTTTTGTAATATCCAATCTGAATTTAAGGCCGTTTCATCTGGTCCTCTCACTTGTTATGTGGGAGAACAGACCAACTCCAGCCTGGCTACAACCTTGTTTCAGAGACAACTTTCAGACACCTCCTTCAGACCTGTAAGTTTATTATATGTAAATCACATTTTCCTGCATTTTTCTGTGATTCCCATTTGATTCCCATCAAATCTCAAACAAAGCATTGTCTGGCTAATTTTCACATTGTCAGTTGCCCAGATACTTTAGTGGGTTTATAATACAAAATTGATGTATCTTAAAAAATAAACATCATTAAAGCAGTCTTTCCCATGTGGTTTATCTCCTGGTTTTAAGTAGATGTAAATTAATATCCCATGCATTTAATTCCAATTGGTTTGAACTCCTATTAGTAACAGCAGTGTATGCCTTTTCAAAGATGTAATTGTGAGAGCTCGTGTCCTTAGCTACATTCCCATCTTCTGTAATGAGATTATTTCTATGACAATACTTTTAGAAGAGTTGATATCAAAATGTCAAAATGTAATCTTGTGAAAGTATAATGAAAAAGGAATGGTGATTATCACTGGCAAGAGTAATTTTAGGGCACTACTTCAGACCTGCAAGTTTAGTACACATAAAGCATGCTTCATTTTTCTGTGTTCCCATCAAATCTCAAAGCATTGCCTGGCTGAACTGAAATTTAAATGACAAGCTTCAAAAGCACAAAGGAGACGCAGCTAGGAACATCACCGATTTCAGGGATAGCACTTCGCCCTCGGAGTCAGCGCTGATCAAATGCCACCACGTTGTTGGTGTGTGGGAGTAAGCACAGCATAACCATAGTCCTGGCGAAGGGCAGCGAGGGTGTTCTGTGTGCTGCTTATGGGATTCCTTCCCTACTAGCTGCTCTGTGCATTCCTGAGCTGCTACAGCACTACGTCCTTCTCATTATCAATAGCCTTGTTTTACGTTGGAGATAGTTGTGACAGTGGGAATTCATCTGCCAGATGTCTTGTTGAAACCACCTTCTAGCTCGAGCTGCTTGCTAGAACCCTGCCTGTTCAGGCAGGGCACTTGTGAGCCGGGGAAGCCTCATATCCAAGACTGAGGCCCAAATGACCAAAGTTTGAGCTGATTTTCCTGGCAACCACTCTGCTAGCTGAATTTGAAAAGTTTCAGCCCAATCCAGTGTGTTGTTAACTTGCTTTAAAATCTCAAGAAGCCTTGTGGAATTCCTTCTCTCTTCAGGTCCAGCCCCTGGGGAAAGAAACAGTAACACGCCAAAGGAAAAGGAATTTATTTGCTGTTTATAGTGAAGAGTTGTATGTATCCTTGGTAAAACTGTATCAGTGCACGTTTGCTTCAATAGCAGCGAGTTTTGTTCCCTTAACTATTACTGGGATGGAATTTTCTGCCTTCTTTTCTGAAACAGGGAAGAAGAACAGTTTGCTTGAAACCAAAAAGAAATTAGGTGTCTGGCAGTTTTCTTAAGAATTAAGAAAACATATTTGGGATTCTGGAAACACCTGTTGTCTGAGAGAAGCTTTAAGTTCGCCTTCAAGATAAATACTAGTAATTTCACTTCTCCCTCCTATACTGCTTATAAAATATATATTACTTAAATTTTGGAAGGGTGGAAGAGGGGGGTAGCATTACAATGGCCTGATCTGGCTGTTTGCCTGATCAGGCCAGGAGACCACAAGACTTTGAGAACTTCCACCAAGGAGGGAGTTACTTTCCACATTATATAAGTGAATCCTGTAGAGTTTGATATTTTGAAGCTGAAATGGAGCACATCTTTTGAAAACACACTATTTAAAGCAGTCAAGTAGTGATGAATTTGCCATTTCACTAGACAAGCTTTTGCAGAGTTAATTACTTCTACTCTTAGAAACCTTTTCTCTCTAGTTATGATCTTTTTTTACATCTGTGCAAAGACAATTCTCCCCATTTTCCTCTTCCACTTGTGCAGATACATATAATTTATGCTGGTATGTACAGATCACAGCACAACACAACAGCCTCCAGAGACATGAGGATTTGGCGCTCCAGATTTGATTTTCTCTAGCTTTATTTTCAGCATATAAAGAAGTTATGATTAATATAATTGAAGACTTCACAAAACTTCTGAGATCTTCTCAGAGGAAGTATCATCTACCTAGACCTGCTCTGTTTAGCTGAAACAAGGTCTGTGGCACCTTGTATGCGTGGATACCCTTACTGTGAGGAGCATGCTGGCTACCTTGTACATGAAGCATCAATTCTTGATTTTTAAAGTCAAGCTAATGGAAAAATCAGCCCAAAATAAATATACTAACAATTCCCGTAACAACTGCTTTCATCTTTTTTAGTGAAGTGGCTGGAGATACACACAACTATTTTCTTGCTTCTCCTTGATTATTACTATATTAATAGTAGTTAGGGCATGTGAAGTTTCAATTTGGCTGAGCAGTTTATGATTTGGCTCTTTCCTGTGGAGCTCCTTGAAGTTAAATGCTTATGGAGGCAAATTTAATTGATTGATTACTGTCTTGGTCTGTAAAGCCAGGGCTAACTCAAGTAGCTTGCTGTTGTATCGAGAAGTTGGCTATGTTTGCCTTGAGACAGTTTCTTTGTGGAGTTTGTGCACAGGAATATTCTTTTTCTGTCCAGTTAAAAATAAAGGTATTCAGATTATGAGAATTGGCTGGTTCTGTAAGAAAGCCTGCTTTTCTTATCCTTATACTGATTAAACCAAATTTCATTTGCCCTGATGGGTCTCTGTGTACTCTCTAATACTTGGAATCACTCTGCTTGAGGGTCAGAGGGTGTTAGGCGTTGCTGTAGACAACTATCAGATCAGCTAACTTTGCAGGAAGCCTTTGATTTTGAATAACAAATCACCACCACCATCAACTGGGCTCATTCTTCTTGCACTTTCAAATCCTAGCTTTATAGTTAAAACTTCTTTGTGAATAAAGAAAACAGTTTTTTTTCTTTCTGGAAAACAATTGTCAATCCTACTAGCAATTAAGGCTTCTATAAACCTTAGCATGCAGTTACAACAAAGATCAGTTAAAGTAAGTCGTTTGTGACTGAATCTGAGTCAAAGATGTTAACACCTGTGAAGATTCTGCCATTTTATTTAAGTCACACACAATAGAATACATGATGCTCTTGAACTTTCTTGCCCATCAGTTTGTCAGAGAATAAGCAAGCAAGAAAAGCCTTTAAAGTCAATCCTAAAGTCTAACTAACTGCTAGTCTGCAGTTACTTGGTGAAAAACTAGCCTGTCAAAATCAGCTTCTAGTCTCTTTTGTAAAGAGCTTTAAAAGATTTCTGAGGATTTTGCTGGGATGGATCTCATGATAAATGTTCTTCAACCCTTTTTGTTTTTTCTTTCAAAATGCAAGATCCTCTTCCCTCAATGTGGCTTTATTGCCTCTTGGATAAAAAATTGTTTTGGAGGTCTGTTTTATTACTTTAAAGAAATGTATGCATTAACACGAGTAATACTTAGACCAAATGGATCTATACCCTGCCGCCAAAATGCAAACAACAGTATGTATTGACAGAATATATTTAATACTTTATTTTCTCATTAAATCTAGCATAAAGTAGACAGGATAATTTGGTATCAGACTTAATCTTTCACGTTACTCTGCAAGTAAGTGCATAGATATTGACAATTCGTTTGGTCCTTTGAACATACACTTCCAAGGCAAGAGTTGAAGAAGGTAATTACAATCCAAGTCTCTTTTCCATTACCCACACACTAATTTAATTGAAATTGTAGTAAGTACAACTTCACGGGATGAATCTATTTTCATTTCAATACTGCATTCTCCAAGGACACTAGAGGATATAAATCAACAGGAACTACACACTAAAGAAATAATAATGCCCTGTGGAGATGCTCCAGCTGTGTGCTCTCAATCGTACAACCCAAAAGAACAGGCATAAAGACCTCACAGATTTTTGGATTTGTATATTCACTAGAATGTACAATGTTAAAAAATAAAATAAAACTCAGGGCAGTGACTACTTTTTTTTTTTGGTAAAACCACCATTTGATATTTACAACAATGGAACAATACAAGGAAATACAAAGGTGAAAAGATATCTTGTGACAGATTTTCTGTTGTCAGCTCATCTAAGGTAGAAAGCAGCTGTGCACCAAATCTGAAAAGGTGGATCTACTTGTTCATGTGTTCATCTGCATTTTTATCATTCTAAACACCTTTATAAATCTGATATTTTTCTTTGAACCTTCACTAGGACTTCTGTATTTTGATAACAAATAAAAGAATAAACTGAAGGGTGTTCCTGGTACATTGCATGGAGAAAAAAGATAAAAGTAGTGCTGTGTGCATTTGCAGGAAGCTTAGGCCAGGAATGAATTCCATAAAGGCCCCTCAGCCTCCACTTTCATCCCTTTCTAGGGTGAATGATCCCATTCCTCCCACCAGAGGCTGTATTTCTTTTTGCTTGGCTGTTCTTCCTTTTGTGAAGGAACCTCTCTTCTCCATGTAAGCATGTGTCACAGACTGTCCACAGTTGTAGCTGGCTTTGTCCCAGCCACCCTGGCATGCTCATGACTGTTTCTTTATCTCATTCTTGCTGCCAAAAACCAAAACTCATTGTTCATTTAAGCAAGGATTTCAAGAGATGTAAGTGTAGGCTGTACTTAACCATTGGCTTGATGGGATGGCACCAAAAAGACTGGCCTGGCAAAAGGAGGAGTGTGTGATAATCCTTCCCTGGCTGTCAGAAGCAAATTTGCAGTGTGGGAGTTCTGCTTGTCTTGATTTTCCTAGTAGAGCCTCTTCAAATGATTGATCCTTTTTAGCTGGGGTGAGCTGACAGCCCTTTTGCCTTGTCCTGAGATAATGTAACAAAGCTCTAAGCTCAGCAGACTGTGTTGTTCTACCTTCAAGAAGCAATAAAGATAGCCATAAAATTAGATGTCAGTTGTTGGCCCAGCCTGGCCTCCTCCTCTGAGAGGTTGAAGCATCAGCATCTGCACAACCTGGGAATGGATGGGTTTTCAGCAACCCAAAAGCCAAGGGTTGTTTTTTGATGTTTCCTAAACTTATAAACTATTTGGTTCTTATTTAGGCTAATATAAATTGTGTCCCTAATTCACCCATGGAAGATGTTTTGAAAGGCACAAATGCAGACCTGCACTTAAGATGTATGATTCGGGCTTCAGAAGTCGTGAGATAAACAAACAAAGGAAAAGACAATTTCCGTGGTGTTTCTTAATTTCTTGTACTCAAGGATACACTAAATGAAGTTTTGTTAGAACTGAAATAGATATGGAAAACTGTTCACCTTATAAAACCCTTGCTTTGTCCTGTATTTTTCATCATGTGGTTCCCATTGAATGTAGTGGAGAGTGGATGAGATGATGCATGAAAGAATATTTTTTACTAGACATGTGACTACAGAATAAAATACACTTTTCACTGTTTTCTATGTACATGAGTTTCCCTCTCAAACACTGAAAGAACTTACATTGGTTTCTGCTGTTGAGACGGGTTCTCTGGTGGCTCATTAGAGCTTGATGTCCTTCAAAATGCATGAGTGCAGCTGGTGATAGTGGTAAAGTGGCACTCATGAATAGCTTTTTTCTTTTAATTTCAAGTCACTTTCTTCATTTTGAATTTTGTCTGTGATATGTGACAAACTAGTGTCATTGGCTTTCCTCTTACTGGATAAGGACGTTTTTCTGATTTTGTGTGTACTGCCTTTATTTTCTCCCTGCATCTCATGGCTTTTTACAAAGTTTTTTATAAGCAGATGGTGAGTTATTTACATAGAACCAGTCTTGTCCTCTTGATCTATACTTTATTTTGTAATACTTAAAAATTGCTTTGGATAAATATATTTCCAATACACATAACTGAACAAAAAATTACAACCAGTGTTTTTTGAAGGAAATGTATTGGATAGTCTCCTTTCTTTGTAGCTATTTAAGAAAACGCAAGTCCTCATGGAAGGAAAAATATTAAACTGAAGATTAATATTTTATCATTAATTATAAAGAGATTTTTCTTTAAAAGAAAAAAATTAACCTTTATATTTTGGCTTCAATAATAGAACACAGATTGGATTTATTCCCCTTGGGAATTTATTCTCCTTGGGACAAGGAGAGTCAATATACTCGAATTCCTACTGCTCCTATTAAACCGTCCCTTTATTGTTCAAATTAAATACATAATTTGCAAATAATACATATATAAAAATATATCTTCTAGAAAAAGAAGAACCTAAAGTGGGTGGATGAAGAAGAAAAGCCTGAGTACTATGTATTTATCAACAGAAATCTTTCAGTTTCCAGATACCTGGTAAGATGGCTGCTTCCTTCCGTCTGAAGAGCTCCTTCACAGGAGTGAGTGGTGGTGCCATGAGGGGCTCAAGAATTCAAGGCAACTATTGCAATACTTACTGTATTTCTTGAAGAGCTGAGCTCCCATCAGCTTTTGCTTTTCTGACTGTGCCAAATTTGCTCCTTTTCCTTCATGGAAACTTAAAATAATTGCTGACAGTTTTAAACCTGAGAGCAGGTAGGTGACCTACTGATGAAAGCCACAGTGCTGAGAGTTCCTGATTCAAACAATGACATTTTTTGTTCTTCACCTCACGTATTACTGTACAACATGGATAATAAGGAAAAAGCTGAGACCTTAGCACTGACTCTGTCATTTTAATTTTTCAGTTCATTGCAAATAGGGCTGTGTTGCTCTTAAATACCCAGGATTTCTTGAGTGTCTTACTGTTAGAAACTTACTGCATTTGATTTATAGCATTTCTATAACACAAAGCATT
>NW_008246057.1:4552997-4565813 GCF_000691975.1 Corvus brachyrhynchos | reverse complement strand
TTCCTGCCAAAAAAAGTAACAATTTTCTGTCCAAATGAAAATAAAATGCTGGTATGCTTGGAATTAGGTATCGTCTAGGCAGAACATCTTGAAAGATGTTCCTTTATAAAGCTGTTGCTTGTTTCTTTTTTTCCCTTCTCTTGGCGAGTATGAGATTTTTCATTACAAAATTACAAGTGGCACATGTTGTAGTAAGTCATATCTGCACTGCAAGTATCTGTGCTAACCATGAACATGACCCAAGGCATATTAGTCAGCTGTGAAGAATCACTTGTCAGATAAAGCCTGTCTGCAGGAGGACAGAAAATGTTTATTGGAATTCAGTGACTGTCAGGGGTGGTACCTGCTGCCACTGCCCTTGCTCCTCCAAAGGCATGTTAATTAAACAAGATGCAAAGAAAATAAGTCTGTCACATTCTTGTGGTCAGAATCCGGGGAGAGGTAACAGATGATGACTTAAATGGTTTCCGAAAGCTTTGTTTTGTTTTTTTTTAAATAAATTGTTCAATAGATACCAGGTTCCTTGAAATTACAGTAAAATGGTATTTTACCTTTCTCCTTGTGTTTAGTTCCTCCTTTGATACTGCAGAAGCCCAGAAGATGATGGGCTGGTGTGTATGTCTCAAACACTGATAGCTGGATGTGTGCTTATACTATAAGAAAAAGGACTAATTTATACCAATTTCCATGGCAAGTGTGTAATATACTAATAAAACTCTGTAAGTTTTGCAGATCCTCTGACTTTTGTCTTCTTTTTTTTTTCAAGTGAGCATCTGCTAATGTCAGGAGCTTCCTTCTCCTTAAGGGTGGGATGTCACAGGATATTAGACATATGATTGTATGAGGAGCTGTTCCAAGTACATCCATCTCTCACAAATAAGTGGCTATGCAGCTTGGAGATAAAGAGCTTTCTGATCCCATTGGATTTCAAGCAAAAGAGTATACTCTTACTCAGACTTTGGTTACTAAAATCACTTAGATTTTGATCCACCTGGCTGGAGACAAATTATTGTAATTGAAGCTGATAGTGACACAGTGGTCAACAAAGTCCTACAGTTTCACTGTTAATGATGTGAGCATCCATTAGAATCACTTTGCTGAAGGCTCACCTGTAAGGGCTCAAAGGAAATTGCTGTGTCAGGCTCAAACCATACCTAATTCTAATTTATGTGTTTTATTGCAAGTTCTTGTGTTGACCCTTAAATCTAGTACCAATCATAGTACAATATAGTACATGTGCTGTAATTGAAAACTAATTGTATTTTCATTTTTATTTCTCTTTCGAAACTATAACTTCTCTTTACTATAATGTATCCCAAAACTTTGCCGAAGCATCCTTTTTTTATAGAGCACAGCTTCCCCAAAATAATAAAGAATTTGTCAATATCATCAGGATCCCAGAGGATGACTTTGGTAACTCCAAATATTGTATTCCTAATATAAAATAATAAATACTTGCAAGAAGTATGGATTCACATATAAATGCTGCCTAGTAATTGGGAGTCTATATATATGCATTATAACCTAACAGGGTTAGAAGATTGCAAAGTCGTCAATGACTTTGGTGTCTGCAAATTGATTCACTATTTTAGTAACCAAGCCTGTAATTCACTTTTGGGAGAAGAGAGACAGATAGTCTTTGTGTGGAAGATTAGTCTTACAGTAAGTAGTACTTTGGATCTTCTATTTTAATCATCCATAAAACAGTAGAAAAAGTGCCCTGTGTTGTATTGTGTCATCGTCTCTACAACACTTAAAAACCACATTCCCAGGGCTATTTTTAAAAGCATGAAGTGGAGGGAAATATATTTGATGAGAATGTGTGATTAAGGTTGGGAGTTTTTCAGGGTGACCTGATTTTTTATCTCTGTTTTCTCATCTTTGCAATAAGGATTAAGAGAGGAGTTTGTGTTTCATTTTAGTATTCCTGCTCGTGAGCATTTACCTGCCGAGCACCCTGATTCCCCCTCAGGCACAGGAGGTGCAGCCCATACCCTGTAGTGGGGCTCCTGCCACGGGGGTACCTCCTGTGAGGCCCTGACTGCCATGGGGGAGGGCACTGTCCTCTCCTCGGGCCACATGAACTGAAAGTCCTTCCTGGCCTTCATCCCAGTGCCCTGAGGACCACGTTGGCTTTGCTGCATGAGGACAAGGGAGTGATGCAGGAGCTTTCCTGGAGCAGGATTTTTGGGTGAAAGAAGCAGAGCAGAGAAGGTGTGTTTTTAAATTATTTCCCCATGCCAGCGTGCCTGTTGTCCATAGGTCTTGCCAAATTGAGCTTTAAATAGAGTCAGACAGTTTATACAGACTAATAAAATAAGTCTGTGTTGATGTTGGCACTCAAGCCACTTTGCTTTTAAAGGCTGTTCACTGAGATTGGAGCACAGCCATGACCCCAGGCTCCGGCCTGAAACTATGATGGTACAGTAAAGTGACAGGAGAAATAGGTCAGGAAGAACATCTACCTGGGAAAATGAGTCAAGACCTTGTCTTAGTTTACAGCACAGTTAGAGGGCTTTCATGCTCTCTGTCTTTGACGTCCCAAGTCAGGGAAGGAGATGGAAAGCTCGTGTTGGTGTGGTCTGATGTGGCCACTGGTGACAGGTGAGCCCTCTTCAGGGGCATTCGGGGCACTCAGGTCAGTGAGTGCATTTCTGGATTATTATAAAATTTGAAAGTGCCATTTTACTGTAAGAGTTTGATGAAAAAGAGAAGAGGGATATAGCAGAGATCAGCCTGAATTTGGGAATGACACTGTCCCTCCTGCAAGCATAAGAAGTCAGATCAGCTTTGGCCAGGGATTTAGTTACATGTGTTTAAATGAACCCCAACAAATTCCAAATTCTGAATTTCTGAAGTGTGCTCAAATATACATAGATCTTTTTCTAAGACCATCTGTCTGGGTCACGAGAATATTTGGCTGCCTTTATTGTAGTGGTACTACATGTCGCCTCATTTCGATGCTCAGCCGACTGCTCTGGAGAAGATCCCTACTACACGGCTGGCTAGAAGCCACTCCTCCTGCTCTTGTTTGCTCTAGTTGAGCCTGTGGTTGCAAATCTAAAATAAGCATTCTGAAACCAGCTTTTCTTTGATCTGTAGTGAAGCACATCTCTTCCAGTTAGAGTCAAACGCTGCATGTCAACTTGTAAAACATGAACAAATTGAAGGATGGCTTCAGATTTCTAAGCAATATGGGTAAGAAAGACTGAATATACCAATAGGCCATTTGCTGTTATTCTAGTGAAGGTCTTCCATTAAGAAGACCAGAAGAACTTATTTCTGCTGATGTTGGTACTTGGTGGTGTTTATTTGCAAGCAGCAGCAGCAGGGTTGTAAAGCCATCTGTTTACAAATCACAGTTTTTAACATGGGCTTAATCACTCAGCTCAAGACTGCTGTAACAAGCTATTTACATCTCTGTGTCAGACAGAAACATGTGGCCCTTCCATTCCCTCACATTCCCTCCCTACTTGCTCAGCATCTCCTCATAAGAGTCTGTTCTACTAAAAATGCTCTAAAGCAGATCACTTAGCATTTTACTTGGGGACTCAGAGCAGGGTATTTGCTCCCAAAAGGATGTCATTTGTCACTGGAAGCTGTCGGGTTTACCAGATCCTTCTGAAATGTGGTTTCTGAGCTGACTCCAGTATTCTGGCACTGCAGACCTTGCAGAGCACACGACTACAGTGTCCATGTTTCACCCTGCTCATGTAGCACTTTCAACACCTCTGTGTGCTACATTTTGCACATTTCCCTGCATGGCTGCACTTGGTGCATATTCTTACAAATATCTGGCTGCCCCTGGGTGTACAAGAGAAGAGGAGAGTCATGAAAATTTCCATGTCCTGATCCCTATGGTGAATTTTCTCCCAAAGAGCCACAGGTGCTTGTGCTGCTTGGGGCTCTCAGTGACAATGGGAGTAGCTTCACATCCCAGACTCTACTAGTTCCAAGATTTTCTGGAGTTTTTTTACAAGTACTTTTTAGATTAGCCAGTGGGCATGTAACACTACAAGCGTGTTTCTATAGAAGGAAAGGGTTCCTTTCAGCATGTTTGTAGACAATGCAAAGATTTCATGGACTTTACACTCTGTGCCTTGTTTTGAAACACGTTCAAAAAACTGTCTATGCAATCTGTCCAAGAAATCTTAAAATTATACTTGGATTTACTTTTGGAACATGCGACAAGGTGGACTAATTTAACTCAATTTGCCCCATTGAAAGTGCCATTTGAATGGACTGACAATCAGCATTTTGATAGTAGGTCCTTTCCTTGTATTAGTTTCCCTCTTCTCTTTTTATTGGCCTTAATTTCCTTCTCTTCTACCTAAACTCTGGAGGAGTCTTTTTGTTGGAATAGGTGACCAGGAAGATGAGTCTTAGCACTCAGATGGAGACATCTAGTCCAAGGGCAGTCTAGTCCAGCTGCCTCTAAAACTGGATTTAGATCTCTTGATATTAGTAATAATAGAGTTTAATCACACTGGTATCTAGTAGCACCTCCATTTAATTATTTTATGTTAACAGTGATAGTATTACACAGCTCCTTTACTAGAACCATCACACCTTTAAATATGTGGAACTTCTCTGCAATTTAATGAAAAACAAATTTGAAACCTCAACAATCATCATTCTCTGAGAAAATGAAATATTTTGTCAGAAATTTTGTCCATCAGCCCAGACCATGACAAGAGACTTCAAAGCTCCCATCCGTGTTTCTCTTGACATTAACTATTTCTGAGTAGAGTAATTTGTGCAACATTTGTAGTATGATGGCACTGAATCACCAACCTGGCTGAATGGGTGAGCAGTGACATTGTCTCGGAGGGAAAATGCACTGGTGCTTTCACAGACACAAGCCAAAATGGAGTTCAGCCAACTAACACAAAAAAAAAAAAAAAAAAAAAGAAAAAAAAAAAAGGAAAAAAAAAAGAAAAAAAAAGAAAAAAATAAGAAAAAAAGAGTGAGAGAAAGCAAAGAAAAACTGCAGGTGGAATGAAGCATAATGCAAAAAGGAAGACCACCGTATTTCTGGGGTCAACCAGTCTAGCAAGTATTATTCATTTGTGACACAATCCATGTAGAAGCTGAGGAGGTGAAAAGACCAGGAAATATATACTGTACATGTCAATGTTTGCACCATTCAGTCTCGTTCCACTACAACAGACACTGTAATGGGCTGTATTATTTATGTCTTCCATAGCCCTGCTGATGCCTAGGTTTTAACTTATATTTTCCTGATTCTGTACTGCTTAGCGTGTAACTCTGAGGTTTCTTGTAGCCTGTTAATTTCTGCTCTCCATGCTTAGGCAGACATAACAAAGCCTCTCCAAGGACAGTCCTAGGCCCAAAATGTAAACCAAAGCCTCTAAAGGGGGGGGAGGGGGCAAGCTTGGCAAAACTACATCATTAACTGAAGTTTTAATTGGAGAATTAGCCCTGTGGCAACAGCCTGTGGCTCCCAGGGTGTACCTTTGAAGGCCTTTCAAATAAATACCTATTTTATTCTTTTACTCCTGTCCAGTCTCTGTTTCTGGGAGGCCTCTTAAGGCATCACTGCTCCCAGAAAAACAAATGCTATCCTTGAGTAATCAGAGTATTTATACTGTAGGTCCTCAGTGAGGATGGATAAAGAAGTTTAGTGCTTTAAAGAATATTTGAACTTTTGAGTTCTCAATTTCTTTAAACAATTTAAAATAAAAATAATTGTTTTCTTATGCCTCAGACCATTAGTTAGGGGTTTTTTTTAAAAAAAATCTTTTAGATTAATTTATTTCCCATTGGACAAAATGTGGGAAATGTCACCGAGAAAAATATCTTAATTATATCAGTGATTTCATTGTATCAAGAATCCCCTGCTTTCTCTGCTGTTTATTAATGTGTTTCATTTCTAAGCTCTGGTTTCTCCCAGAATCATTGTCAATGACTTGAGAAACTATTTTGTAGCAGAAGGACCAGCCTGCCTAGGCTCCCTGGTCTCCTCTCAAAGGGCACAGAAGCAATGTGTAGCTATCAAGTCTTATTGTTTTTCCATGTAGGAAATAGATGAGGATTAGTAACCATTATGCACGTCTGGAAAAGTAACAGACAAAGAAATCCTTCTTAACTAGACTAACAGGTAAAGAGAAAAACCAAACAGCTTACAGGGATGGATACATCCTGGGAACGACTTTCTGTGAGCAGACACACTTCCAGCTCAGATGTTACAAAGGACTCTGTAGTTTGAACTATCAGAGAAATGGATCAAACAGCACAGTCAGAAGGAAGAAAAGGAACAGCTGGGCACACACAAGATCAGATTTAGGCAAGAACAGAATTGTGATGATGCATCAATGAAATGTAGTAACTTAAAAAGGGATTGCCTGGTGAAGGAAAAGGGAGATAACCAGGTAGCATCACTTCAAAATCCTCCATAATCCTCTATACTTCTTCATGTCCTGCAGGTAAGGATGCACACTGCTTCCTATATGGTTCCTATATAAAAGCAGAAGATTAAGTTTTCTATCCCATTTTTGTATCTTGTGGTGACAGGCAGAGTCTTCGAGAATGTGTCACAGTCCCGAGGACACTCATGTCCCTGCCCACCCTGCCCATGGCCTGGGATCCCATTGCAGCACAGTCCAGAGCCACCAGTCCGTGTCCCAGCAATGCTGTTGGGGCCTGGTCCCCAGCCCTGCCACAGCCTTGCCTGAACAAGAGAATTAGGGTTTTTCTCTGGCTCACTGAATGAGTTGCAGAACTCCCCTGGGCTTTGAGGGGGCCAGGGTGTGGCCCATGGCATAGTTCAGTCATCTACTCTGTGGTGTAGCAGGTGATCATTGGAGCTCAAAACGAATGAGTTTTTTGAACATCTTTTTTCTGTAATGCATCCTTATTTTTTAAAAGATATTCTCTTGAAATAGACACAGCCTGTAGCATGTATCAAATATGTTGTTCCAGCTAATCTCCAGTATCTCATTGTTGATACTGTCAAAGATGATCCAATATAAATTAGTTGTCTTTTTGATATGCCACAATAGGGGAGTTTTGTAATCTTTCCTGTATATACCCAAAAGGGGTATGTTTTTCACTGCTGATTGAAATGCTCCCTGAATACCAGAAATGCCCTCATCAACATTTCAAGTGGTATATTTATCTGAAGTAGTTTCCTTCTGATAATTTCATTTGATGAATCAAAAATGCAGCTTTCAAATTGCTGCAAATCAAGATGAGAAGTTTTGGAGAACATTTATAAAAGCAATATTGGGGTCAGATATACTAGCCTTGATTCCCAGTGGATGCTTTCTTTTCTTTTGATGTTGCCACCTTACCACAGCCCATTCAAATCCAACATCGACTTATTACAGTTCTCTATTCAGCAAAAGATACAGCTGTGATGCTCTTGTGAAGAATATGGCCATTTAATTCAGCTGGTTTCAGCACACAGGCACCTCCATCAAGATTACACAAAAGTACAAATCTCTCAAAGCTTTTACCACTGAATTGTCAGCAAGAGAGTTGTACTTTTATTTTTTTTGCCATTGGGAGCCAGTTATTTGAACAAAGCTCAGTCTGTCCTTCCCCATGCTCTCAATCTTTTGCTTCCTCTCCCCTAGTAGTACTAGGGGAGTAGAAGTAGTACTTCTACTCTGCTACATCTCAAAAACCAGCTTCCAGCATCTGCCACAGACTTTATTCTACTAAAAGCAGGGAAAATAAACATTTCATCTAAAATATTTGATAGGTGCAGATAAATCTATGAATTTATTTGAAGTTTCCAGCAAAAATAAAATGCTTCGGATGGATAATGAGCAATTGAAGACAGAATATTAAGTTAGAAATCTGAATTTACAGCCTAGCTTTCTGTAAACACAATTACTGATATATGCAGGTTGATTTTATTAACTTCCAAAAAACTCCAAGGCAGATGAAAACAAAAAGCAAGTGCCATAAATTACTCTAGGAATTTTTTCATTTAAAATTACTTAAATACCTAAGGAGGCCCCAGAAACTACTGATAAACTAAACTTAGAAAGTGTTACAGTACTCTTTAATAGATTTCGAGTTGCCAGGAAAGACAGCCATTGCCCTTCCCACATACTCTGCCATGCCTTCATGTGCTGAAAACCAAAGGAAAAGGTTTTCTAAGTTTTCCTTGAAAAGAAGAAACTTCAATAGCAATGCTGTAGAGGAATCAGAGGAGCCCTCTGAATTGATGCTTTTTGTTATGAATTCTTCTCTCCCTAGCCTAGTGCTGTGCTAAAATTTGGCATTTGTTTTCACCACCCACCCAAGCACAGGCAAGATGCCATATACACAGTCTGTCTGTCTGGCAGTGGTGAGGAGTGCCTGTGCTGCTGTCATGTGTAGCATTTCGATGCTGCCTTGCTACAGGTTGCTAGATGTGGCTGTGATGCCAGCCCAAGGGTTTGCATTTCTCTCTCTGCCTTTGCCAGGTCTCCTGGGCTCTCCCACAGCAGATTGGAGAATGAGGCAGTTGCCTGCACCCCTTCATGGTCAGGTGTGACCTCAGGGCAGGTTGGACTTGTTGGTGTCTGTTGTCCCATCAGCTTTTCCAGCCCAGCTTCATGTGCACCCAGTGTCACTCATCTGAAGAGGCCTTTTGCACTTCAGGATACGACCCCTTCCAAAAAATGCAACCATTTCCTGCTGGGGAGCAGGGCAAGGGCTGAGCAGCCCTGTTGGTGCCATTAATGCATCTGTTTAGCAAAGGATGCCATGCCGTGGGTCTGCCTCCAGGAGCTGCCCAGGCACATCGCCAGCTCCTATCCCACCTCCCCTCGGGGACCAGAGCAGCACTGCTGACTGAGTCAAATTAGGGATGCCAGAAAGGCACCTTTAGTTAGAAAAACGTCTGGCAATTCACTATAAACATTTGTGTGCAAGAAAAAGCATTGTTCACTGCTGCAAATCCTTCGGGGGGTCTATGTTTCAGCTATGCAGTGGCAGTTCAGTCCAGAGCCTGGAAATAATTCGTGGGATTATTTTTGGAAATGTCCAATTGTCTTATTATGCCAAGATTAAGTGGGGTAACAGATGTAGTAATTAAGAATGGAAAAGTGACAGTTATTTTTGGCTCAAATTGATACTATTAACTGACACGGTAGATGGGCTTTTAAGGCCAAAAATATATGCAATAGCAGTCAGAATAGCTGTTATTTCCCTGCTGTTTGTGAAAGGCTTATGAATCATGTTCTACACCCAGCCAATGCCATACCTTTATTTCAGATGCTATTTAAATTGCACTTAATTTAAATGAAGAGGTGGAACTAAGGAAATATCAGAAGGTTTTTTTCAGGCTTTGTCTGACATCAAAAGCCAGATGACTGCATATCTTGATTTCCAGAACATATGAAACTAATTAATAGAATAAACAGGAAATGTACTCCGTGTTGACCTGTAAAAAGACCATATTGAATTTATAGCTGCAATGTCAGAGTTTGTATTCCCATAAGATCAGTATTGAGAATGTACTTGTTTTGCTTATTAATATTATGTGGGAGAAACCGGTCCCTTCTTACTGACCCATAATTTCCAGAGCATTGTATTAACATGTATCAGTAGTAACTGCACCTAATTTTTTCACACTTAAAATTAGTAAAGTAGGATTTGGCTCTACTTCTTACATACTCCTAAATATAGCCCTAGAAAGAAAAATAATTTTAAACCCCCACAACTGTTAAGGCATATCCTACAACTAGGGACATTCCCTTGCTATAAGGATTTGGCTGAGGACTATCTCTGAGCTCATTTGCACTAGGCTTCCTGCAAGCCCTAGATAAATGCATTAACTTTTAAAAAAGGTAATCATTACATTAATTTATCTCCTTCATCTATAATGCCAGCTAATGCATTTTGGCAAGCATCACTTATAACTAGGATTATTCTCCTGTGGGAAGCTGCAAATGACTCCTCTTCATCCAAATATGTTTTGCTTCTATGAACAGAGACGCATCGGCTATCTTCCAATTTAAATCAATATTATGATCAACACTGAATCCAATTAAAGCATATTTGTTTGGCATTTCAGATGGTGAAGTAATGATCTTCCCCAATTCCAGCAAGACACCGGGGAGGTGCAGAGGATGGCTGGGGAGCCTGGACTGCACAGCCCCTCCCGGAGCTGTCGGGGTCACTTCATCAGCACTGGAGCATGGTGGGCAACGCCTGTTTTGGCTGGCAGAGAACCAAGTGCTGCAGGTGAAAGCTTTTCTGGCACCAACATCAGAGAGTTGCAGCACTACAGATTTTCCTTGGGCAGAGACACAATCAGGCAACGGGAATTTATAGTGGCGTCTTTGCAGCCTCCATTGGGGGAGATCTGCTGCAGATCAAGCCCTTGGCTTTCCTGGCCACCCTGTGCTCTTGCAGCTCCACTGGGGTAGAGATGATCTGCTCCTGCAGTGGCTGCTTCCCCTGCCCACACTTTGGCAGGGCTGCTTGACTTAATTTTAAATATTTATTGGACATTTAGTCTAATTCCCACTACTTGGGAAATGTCTCATATGATGTGCATGAAAGCAAAGACTGACTTTTTTATTGCAAGAGGCTGGCCTAAAAAAAGGAACCTCCAGCTGTTCATTGCTGGGAACATTTATGGCTTTCCCCTCAGAGTGACATTTTTGCAGCACTGTACTTTAAGTGAGGTGTATCATTTGGAACTTGCAAGGCAGCTCAACTAATTTGCTTTGAAAAGTAGACAGTAAAAGAGAATTTATTTTTGATAAACATTTGAAAATTTTCTATCTAGATGGAACACTTGTGATAGAAGAACAAATACTTCTTGTCTTCTTCAGGACACATTGGAGAAGCCCAGTTAGAAAGTTTGCATAGAAATCAATCATTTCCAATTCTACATAAACATTCTCAGGAATTCTGCGTTCTGCAAAATCAGGGGAGTAAGCACATTTGTTACCATTAGTCACACACACAGCACTCTGCAATATTATCTATGATTCTTTGTGCCAGAGCAATAGCTTCCAGCTCAAAATGCAGATCACACACCACAGACTTTATTTATGGCCTTTATCCCTGCTTCCTTGCAAACAGCAGGGCTGGATGGGGAAAATGTTTAAAAGAAGTATCAGAAATCTCTGGAAGGCTTAGGAGACCAGCTAGAGCCTGTTTTCTGGAAATCCTCTTACACCTATGTTTCCACATTTTAATGTTTGGGGTTTTTTTTAAAGTGTCAGAAGTCCAATTTTCAAGGGTAAATGGCTGGAGTAGGTTATTATACAGCTGTACGAGCAGCATGAACTAAGCCAGTCCCAAAGTGTATGCAGCCAAAGGGAGTAGGGAGGCATTTCAGTGTCACATGCTGAAGGAGTGTCTGGCACCTGACATTTTACCTCAACTATCTGACCCATGCTCTGCAGCTCACCTTCAATAACCACCTGACAGAGGAAAAAAGTGTGCCCCTGAGGATTTAAACAAAACAGTCAAAGCTTGATTTTCTACTGTTTTGTATGTCTTGTGATGATCTACGGCTCTCTAGAAGAAGGGCAAAGTTGCTCTGAAATGTGGCCTTCCTTGAGAAGAAGAACTTTGCATCAATTTTGTTTCCCTGGTGTAGAATGTAAATCACTGCATGACCTACGAGGTGAGTTCTCCAAGCAGACTTGTCCTCTTTTTCTGCCATTCTGTTTAAAGCCTCTTTCACAGCTTAAAGCTGTGAATTAAATCAAGGGCAGGACTGCTGGAGAAGGTGGGTGTCTCGGGGAGCTGAACCACAGCTGTGTGCTGTGGGCTGCCCCCTGCTCCTGATGTGCACACAGCACTTTGCCAGGCACTCAAAGGTACATGTTTCAGCTGCTTGTGCCCCGTGAGAGCACAAATTATAATGGTGTCTTTTAAAGATGTCTGTGTCTCTAGACATTGCCTACATAGCCTTTCTTATAATTATAGATCTGTAATTATGTACTTAATGATGACAACCCCTCTGTCTGATGATAAATATATTTTTCTATAATAGCACTTAAGCATTGCATATTTACTAATCAAAAGGAGAATTGCACTGCAAGTGAAGAATTACAAATTAATTATACCATACCTTTAATTATACCATAAATAATCTGGATCATTTCCCAAGAAATTATACTAGAGCTCTTGTAAAGGCACTTACCCTGGGTGCCTGCAATGGTCCACATCTCATGCTTACCCTGACAGTGTAAGAAATCCAAAGTGCTAAGTTTTCATTACTACTGCCTCTCAAGTAACTGCAGTGCACTTAAAATAGATGTACAATTCATGAAAATGAATCATTAAAAGGGATTGAGTTGAATTGTGCCTGGCAGATGTTGTCACAAACATTGTTGAAATACTTAAACACTTCTTAGCAAGTGACGATGGGATGCTTGGCAGCAAAATTATGCCGTAGCCAGAGAAGCTTTTCATGCTAATGCAAGAAAGGCTTCATAACAACCTCATGGAGTTCTACTGCACAGTTATGAGGGTGCTCCTTCCTCATTTGTTGGATAGCCCTTGGTAAGGGCTACATCATCCTACCCGTAGTGAACCCACACGTCAGCCCTGGAAAAATGAGAAGTTGCAAGCAGAAGAAGGCAGAGGCCAGTCTGGCCTGAGCTGCTCTCCATTGCCTCGGCTCTGTGCAACCCTCCCTGCTCACCCATGGAGCTGCTCATGTGCTTCTCTCATCGAGAAGTGGCTTGATAGGGTTAATTTTTAACCACATAAACCTGAGTGGGGCAGAGGAGGAAATCCTGGACAGCAGTAAAGAATGAGTTGGTTTAAGATGGCCAATGCCCTGCAACCAAGGTTTTGAAAAACACAGTAATTTTCTGTGTCCTTCCTGCT